>NW_015168774.1:93454-98550 GCF_001447785.1 Gekko japonicus | reverse complement strand
TCTGTGGCCTCATGGAAACCCTGTTCCATCTGGTAGCAGGGGTGCCCTAAGGTCAGTTTCATTGCATGGCTATTCACTACTGAGTGAAAAAAGTCTCTATAAAAACTGACAGAGGTCTTCAGTGAATCAAAAGAACTCCCCCCAAGTCCAAAAAGTCTGCTGCATGCCCTACAAACACAACGTATATCAAGTACAAAATACTGCAAAAATCTGATTTAATATATCACATATAAATGCAACAACTACCAATTGTTTAAAAATATTCAAAACTGTATAGCACAAAAGAGCCAAAAGGCAATTAGCCTTCCTCAGGCAATTAGCCTTTCTCAGCCGCACAGAGAAGAATGCCATAAGCAGCCTGAAAAATAACCCAGATATTATAATAAAGCAAGCTGACAAGGGAGGAGCCATTGTCATAATGGACAAGACAAACTACACACAAGAAGCTGAACAACAACTCTCGAACACAAGTTTCTGCAGGCCACTGTCCTCAGATCCCACACATGAATACCAGCAAGAACTCAACAAAATCATGAAAAAAGTACCAGCACACATACAGGAACAAATGTATATGGACACACTCCAAGAACCTCTGTCGGGCACTTTCTACCTCTTGCCAAAGATAAATAAATATGGGAACCCTGGACGTCCCATTGTCTCAAGCATAGGCACCATCACTGTAGGAGTATCAGGATATATGGACTCCATCTTGAGACTATACATTATTAATACCCCCAGCTATGTCTGTGATACCACAGACTTCCTGAGAAAACTGCATTCCATTGACCATATCCCAGAAAAATAGCCTTCTAGCCACCATGGATGTTGAGTCTCTGTACACCAGCATACCCCATAAGGATGGACTACAAGCCATTAGAAACATCATCCCTGACAACAACACAGAAGATCTTGCCACTGAACTCTGCATGTTTATTCTCACCCACAACTACATCAGGTTTGGTGAGAACTTATACCTCCAAATCAATGGCACAGCCATGGGCACCCACATGGCTCCACAGTATGCCAACATTTTCATGGTGGATCTAGAATAGCATTTTCTGAACTCCTACCCATTGGCACTTCTCCTTTACTTGAGATTCATTGATGACATTTTTATTGTCTGGACCCATGGCAAAGAAACCCTCAAGAGATTCCACCAGGCTTTCCACAACTTCCACCTCACCATCAATCTGTCTATGAATTACTCTACACAAGAAATAAACTTCCTGGACACCATAGTACAGATACATGAGGGACACAGAAGTACCACATTATACCAGAAATGAACATATTTGCATGCCTCCAGCTACCACCCCAACTACATCAAACAATCCATTGTGTATAGCCAAGCCCTACACTATAGTCACATCTGCTCCAACCCCTCAGACAGAGATACTCACCTGAAGGATCTGCAACAGGCATTTTTGCAACAAGAGTATCCTCCTGATATGGTGAGAAAGATGACTGGAAAAGCTAGAATGATATCGAAGGACAGCTTGTTACAAGACAAGCCCAAGCAGAATAACAACAGAACACCTACAGCTCACAACTCAAGCCAGTTCAACGTATTATTAATTACCTACAACCCATGATGGATAGTGACAAGGGCACTGGGGAAGGCATCCTTTTCTTGCTTACAGACAGCTTGCTAACCTAAAACAACTTTTCACCCGCAATGACAAAACTACTTAACACTAACATGGACTCTGGTACCAAGGCCTGCAACAAACCAAGATGCCAACTTTGCTCTCATATGCATCCTAGCAACACCATAAGTGGACCCAGCAACATCAGCCATACCACCTCAGGTTCATATTCCTGCTCATCCTCTAATATGATTTATGCCATCACGTGTAAACAATGCCATTCCACTCTCTACATTGGACAAATAGGCCACTGCCTTCAACAAAGGATTAATGGACATAAGTCTGACATTAGGAACCACAACACTCAAAGAACAATGGGGGAATATTTTAACCTTCCAGGACATTCAGTTGCTGACTTAAAAGTAGTAGTTCTCTTGCAAAGGAATTTCAAAGAGAGCTAAGGAGGAGAGACTGCTGAATTGCTGATAATGAAGCTCAAGACAATGTATCCACCTGGACTGAATCGAGACCTAGGTTTCCTGTGTGATTACCAATGCTGATTTCTCCATGCCTATTACCCCTTGCATATCTCACCTAAATCCAATCATACCTGCTATTGTTATTCACCTGCTATTGTTGTTTGCCTGCTAATGTCATTCAGCATCTGAAATCACTCCACTTATCCATAAATAGCACAGATGGACTCCCGTTCTAGCTGTATCTGAAGAAGTGAGCAGTGACTCATGAAAGTTCATACCCTACCACATGTTTTGTTAGTCTTTAAGGTGCTACTGGACTCTTGCTCTTTTCTACAGCCTTCCTCAATGGCAGGGGAAGAATCTCCTGTTCCCTCCTGTGCCATTTTAAAGAGGAGGCATCCCTGTGGTGAATTCAGGGACACAGTCATGTCAAGTTTTTTTTTTTGTAATAGTCTTTTTATTAGTTTCAGCAAAACAACATAGAAACAATACACACAGACAACAAAAAAAACCCTAACAGATGGATGTAAATAATTTAGATACCTTTACAAGATTATACCATAACTGATATCCCTCTTTTAACTAGTACTTCTCCAGAATATATTCCTTAACTGCGCATCTTATAACCAATTACTCCTTTACTATATCTCATTTCCCTTCCGCATGTTCAGCAACATAAGAGTTAATCAAAAATTTTCTCTATCTGCACTACCCCAACAACTTAAATTCTATTAACTTCATGACAATTCCTCCTTTTTAGTAATTCTTGCGTACAACAAACTAAATCCATATGCTTATTTGTAATGGAACTTTTTTCTTTTATTTTATTTTTACCTTCCTTTCTTTCTTTAATTTTTTATTTTTAAACAGACTAATTTCCTCCCTATTACAGATCTGGGCTATCCTGTATACAATCAATTGCCCCGTCTATTACCTCTAGACTCCCAATTAATTTGTACTACACACAACTACCTTGCTCACCTTCAACTGTTCCAATCTTCCTCACATATCACAATCTAATACCACCTACGAATATCCATAAAGAGATACACCCCTTGCCCCTTGTTTCCCCTTCCTCTATCCGTTTCTTCTTTTTCTCTTTGTACTTCTTTTAGGTGCCTAAAATTCTTAAATTCCCTTGTTCTTAGGGTCCGACTTCGCCAAGTCCCAGCCCATGGGTGTATCTTCTTTCTTTTATAACATTGAAAGTTCTTTTTGAATTTCTTAAGTCCATTCTTTTCTTTCCTTTGGGTTTTTAAGCTGTAATCTTTTCTCAGTTGCTCCTTCTGAATGTCTTTTAAGTTCCTAGGTTTTTTGCGTTCATGTAGCTTTAAATCTTGAAATTGAGCTCACGTCTCCTCTGCAGTATTCTTCTCCCTTATGTAACGTTTGAATCTCCTTCCTGCTTTTCTTTCTTTTGTCTCTCTCTTTTGGCTTTTCTGATATATTTTAAGTCCTGGACGCTTCCCTTTCTTAACCTGACTCCTCGTCAACAGTTCATAGTCCTGCAATATATCCTCTGTGTGCAAAGCTTGGACAGCTGGAGGCTCCTTCTCCTGATCTAGCTCATGCTGTTTCAGGGCAGGTGAAAGTCGTTCCATCCCCTCCTTATTTTCTCCCTCCCCCTGAGGGTGCTGTTGTCTTTCAAATAAGTTTTTTAATGTTGTTGTTACTGCTGCTGCAACCGATTGCTTAATGGATTGCTTTATAGATTCTTCCAAGCGAAGTTTAAACTGTTCCATATTAAAGTCTGTTATTTGTAAGATTATCTCCGATTCTTTCTCTACCTCCATTTCTGCCGCCGCCGCCATTTTCTCTCTTTACTTGTTACCGATTCAGAGTTGGTCCTTAGAGCTTACAGCATCATTAGCCTCAGATTCATTTCCACTATTCTTTTCGCATTTCATTTCACAGTCCTCCGCCTTTCTCAGCTAGCTTTTTATAGCCCTCTATACGTTTATTCTTACCCCGTCTTCATTTCTTCCATCTTTCCTCTCACTTTCCACAGCCGCCTACAAAATAGTTGAGGTATTCCAAGTGGGGTATATCCCTCGCTCTCCTTGTCTCTCGCTGAGATGTGCAGCCGCAAAGACAAACAGACGAAATTCTTCTTGTTAAGGCATCAAAAAAAAAGGCTTTAAAAAGGTTGGTCGCTGCTATTGAACACGTTGCCGTGTTCCTCCGACCTCGTCTCTGCTTCGGGGCAGCTGGCTACACCCCCCGCGATTCGCCATCAGTGGGGGGGCAGTAAGCCCCCTACAACTTCCTCTCCCTCCAGGAGTGAAAGCGGGGCTCAACCGCCAAAGCGGAGAGCCCCAAAAAGACGTGGGGGAGCCGGTTGGCTTGGCGCTCGTCCAAGACCCGACCGTGCCGCAGCGCCGACAAACCGGAAAATCTAGGACAGTCATGTCAAGTTGAGACTCAGATGGACGAAGTTGTCACAGCAAGACACAGGAACAGAGAGGGTCCAAGCCTATAAAGGGCTTTGCACATAATATCCAGTGTGATTTATGTGGCATCAAATCACTACACAACACTCTCTTTATCTCTGAGAAACACAGTGAGTCTCCACTGAAAGAGCGGGACTCTTTGTGCAGCACAGAAGTCTTTTTCTGACACAAGCACAGACAAAATCCAAACAGGAAAGCAAAAATTATTTTGACACTGGGAGATGTTTATTTTCACATTTCACCAAATTATTTAAGGGTGCCTTTTCAAAACCACTACATGAAACTTAGTTCTCATTAACGAGAACATTCGTTTCTTCAAAGCAATGTTTTAACAGTCTAAGGTAAAAATACTCAGTATAAAACTGCTCTATCAGGCAAGAGATTATTCTTGAAGCAGAATTTCACCCACTCATCATAGGACTGAAAGTATAGTTTGCTACAGCAGTCACCCTCTAGAGCACAGAGATTTTTGCAAGGGATATTAGCACACAGAAGGATTGGCTTTATGCCACAAGAACAATCCTGCCAAGGATCTGTCACATCTAACTGAGAAGAGTGTACCATGCTGACATCCAGAAAAC
>NW_015168774.1:74398-93404 GCF_001447785.1 Gekko japonicus | reverse complement strand
ATCTCTTGGTACATTTACATAATCAAACCTAAAGCCTATAGAAACTGCTCTGCACCTGACTCACAGGCTTGCCAAAGTAGACATACAACGTAAGTCAACCAGGAAACAGCCATTTTGTTAGAAAACTCTTCTAACAGAGTGATATAGTAATCAAAGGAAGGGGGCACACCAAATGCCAGAGAAGAAGACAATGGTAAAGCAAGAAGGTGGTATTACGGACCAAAGCATATGTGACACTGAGAATTCCATGTAAAGAGCTTCCAGGTGGGTTTTTTGCCCTTTTAAATATCTGGCATGTGACCCCTTCCTCCTGAAACTAGTTTTTGATTAAGTAACTTCCTGGGACTGACCAAGGGGACATGACTAACAGACACACATGCCCCAGACCAAAATAGTATAAAAAGAGCAATACCCACCATTTGCTCTCTCTCTCTCTCTCCTCTACTTCTAGACCCACCCTATCTCCACAACTCTTGGTTTTACTGCTGCCAGAGTCTACCATGTGTTCTGCTGGTTCAGAATATGACTCTCATTCCCCCATAATCTCCCTTATTTTTTCTGTGGATATTCCATCCCACCGAGATTATTTTTTCTGTGGATATTCCATCCCACCAAGAACAGGTACGTATCACCCCTCAACTATTCTCCTGCTAATGCGAACATCGCTATCCCTTTCTATCTATATTTCCTAGGTCTGAATAATTGTGTGTATGATTGTGTTTTCATTGTGTGCTTGTGAATACCCTCAGTAAAGAATCCATTTCTTTAAGACTTGGCTTCTGCGTTTATTTGTGAGTTACTGGGAAAGGCATGACTTCTGTATAATAGGCTATTACTCCCTTAGAAGTCAATTGCTCACTAATATCATAATTCCCCATCTTTATTGATAACAAAAGTCAATTTGGCTAACACCACCCTGCGCAGGCACAGTCCCAATGTGGGGCTGCACTGAAGATGGAAGATGAACAGGTTGTGTGGACACCATTCCCACTCCATTTGCTGCTACCACTGTGGCAGAGGTGAATTTTCACACTCCTTTGCGGATGCAGCCAGATTAATTTATTTAAAGTGCTTCCAAAAGTGAACACATATGGGAATATTTAAAGAACTTTCCCCTAATGACTTCCTGAGCTGCATTCTAGCCGCCATGAGCCTGCCTTGGCATGGAGGGCAGGGTATAAATTGAATTAATAAATAATAAATAGATCTTCTGTTGAGTCTTCTTTAGTGATATGGCTCTGGCATAGCTTTGTGAATGCAACCAATTCCCACATACATTACATTACATTACACATTGGATTTCTATACCACCCCTTTCCGTAGACTCGGGGCGGTTTCCATTTCAGAGGATTACTTTAAAACATGTACAAAAATAATATCAGATGAGCTGACAGGAAAGAAGTGTTTTCTGTTACTGAGTTTGGTCATTGCTACAAGTCTGTGACTGAGCAATAAACGAGGTGCTTTTCCCATGTTAACCACAGAAGTGCACATGTCAAGAGAACTAAGCAGTACAATCCAAAGTATGATGACATATGCCTACTTACTTCTGTGTTCAGTGGGACAAACTCCTGGGCAAATGTGTATAGAATTGCAACATTCATGTGAAAAATTACTTCACAGTAGGTGGTCTGTACCTTATTGAGTGTGTGAAGAGCTTCCTGGGCAGCAGCAAGGGCAGGTTCAGCTTTTGCCAGGTCCTCCTCACAGTCTTTCTGCTTCTGCTGGACCTCTTGGGTAATTAAGGCCACCTTTTTCTCCTCGTCATCAGCAATGGCCTTCTCCTTACTCACTTTCTCTGTCTCGATGCCCACCACCTGGATCAACTTGTCTGCATCCTCATTTTTCTGTTTCAACTCCACTTCTTGGGCTGCCAGCTTTGCTTTTAGATCATCCACCTAGAGCAAGGAAAGGGGAAACCCAGCCAGGAGACATGGAATTAGAATTATGGGACATTTACAGGGGAAAGGGAGTATTTGAAAAAGGAATATTTAGGAATAGGGGGGGAAAGGTCTCATTAGATTTCACGCTAGTCAACAGATCCCTATAAAAAGTGTGGACAACGACTGAAAATGGGGTTTAAATGGATGCTGGGAAGTTTAAATTCAGGGGTTTAAATGGATGCTGGGAAGTGCACATCTACCATTTCACTTTGTTAAAAGGGAGGAAAGTATTGTCTACATATCAAAACAGAACACTGGTACTTTGCTGCAGAAGCCCCCAATCTTCTTGAGCCTATGGGCACCTTTGGAATGCTTTTTTTTAAACAATGTATTTATTGGGTTTTAAGAGATACCAAAAGTCTATACCATATCATATGAGCAAAAACATCATCAAGAATACATAAAAAACCTTGAAACAGTTTTCTTTACAGCAACACAGCCAAGGAATATACAAAAAAGAAGAAGAAATAAGATCACAAGAAGTTATATTATTCTCACATGCATTCTTCAAAGCAATTCTACATTAAGTAGCCACTTCCATTAATCTTTCCTTTAAGATTTATCTACTACATACTACATATTCTACTCTATAATCTTAATTCTTATTATTTTTATAAGATGTTCAAAGATGTTTCTTTTAAAAGTCATTAATCAATATCATCATTCTCCTCACCAAGCAAGGTTCAAACCACTCCTGTTATATTACCAAGTACTCCAATAAACCACCAATTTATTGTTCTCTATATGCATATAGGATATCTTAAGATTTTTTTTGTTACTATTGTTTTATAACCATTTTACTTTGACATTATCAACATTCCATACCCACACCATTTAAATTCAGTTACCATTTCATTGAGTCTATTCTACAGATCTAAGATTTAACTTTGCTGTTCCTTAAGAAAAGTCTTACATTAACCAGTCTCAATACCTATCAATTATTATAAATCAATTATAGATTAACCAAAATATTCTAACACCATTAAACCTACATAGATAATTAAACAATCATGATATTACCCACCCTACTGTTTTTAAATTACCATAGTTATTTTTTTTGTTTTATTTTTAATTTCCTTACAATACATATTTTCCCTTAACTAGCTATCTAATATAACTAATCTCTCTTACTTCTCTATTCATTTCTAACCTTTCTAATTTTATCTTTAGAGTCAATAATCCTTTACAACAAAAAAGAGATTTTAAAGCCAGTTCTTCCATTTAAGCATATCTCAGAAAACCATCAATTTCACCTCCTTCACACAATTTCATTTTTTTCTTATACATTTGTAGCCTGCTCTTTTGCCACAACATTTTTACATGCCTTTTGTCCTTATGTATGTGGTAGTTTATTCCTAACCTCTCCCCTTTAGTCTTCAGAAATTCCAGCTCCCAAATTTTATTGTCTCTTTTACATTTCCATGATCTTCGCTTTGTTCTTTTTTTCTTCCATCTTTTTTTCTTTCGAAGATCAGTTCTTGCACTTTTTTTTTGACTATTCAAACGTTACAGAAAGTCTTTTTGACTGTTTTGTTCTCACTATTTTCAATGGAGGGAGTTGAGTCTCATCACCGACCTTCTCTTGGGAATACTCCGGGCTATCCACCCCATTCTGAATACACTCCTGCTTTTGATAGATGCCCGGGTTCTCCA
This sequence comes from Gekko japonicus, assembly GCF_001447785.1. NCBI lineage: Eukaryota > Metazoa > Chordata > Lepidosauria > Squamata > Gekkonidae > Gekko > Gekko japonicus. The sequence goes on along the minus strand of NW_015168774.1, from coordinate 89,808 downwards.
CCCCACTCTGAGTCAGTTGACTAAGCTTTTCTTTATCCTCAGTTTCAGCTTGGGGGCTATGCAATTTTTCCAATACATTTCCAAACGCTTCTTCGATACCATTCCGTATCCCCTCTCTTAACACTCTGAGAAATTGTTCTGCGGTCATGTCGCCCACCTCCATATTCTCATCAAGTTCTACCTCTGTCTGTATTTCTGATGCCATTTTAATCACTTCATTCAGACCAATTCATTAAGTTCCAGAAAAACAACACCATTCAAATTAGCTAGCAACCTTTCTTCCATATCTAATATAAGTCCTTACCGATGAGGAAAGACCACAAGTTCCCCGAAAAAACAATTATACAGAACAAAAAAACCCAAGCAATCAGTCCCATGTAGTTTCGACCGCTATTCTTCTCCATTTTAGTTATTTTTGTTCGGGAATAATCTCTCTATCTTCCTTCTGTACTTTGAATTCGAAAGTAAGTGTACTCACTCTTTTTCCCCCCTCTGCGTTCCTGCATTAGATATAGACTGTAAGTCCAAATAGGTTAAAAGAAGGATGGTCATAGCTAATGTAGAGCATGGCGTCTATGCTCTACTCCGTAGAAACGCTCCTGCTTCGGGGTGGAACCGGGGGGCTCCGAAAGGAGCGCAACAGGATCGGACGTCTCGGAGCAGCGGAGACCTTGCCCGTCGCCACGCCATACCCGGATATCCTCCTCGGCACCTTTGGAATTCTGACAGAGGGTGGTGGGCGCAACCACAAAATGGCTGCCATGGCAGGCAGAGCCAACCACAAAATGGCAGGTTATGCATAATTCTGATACTAGCTCTTCAGCATTTCAGATAGAAGCTCTGTTTAAAAGAATTCCTTTTAAATTTAGCATATTGTTTAAAATATTTTCTTTCATACACACAATCAAGTAAACATATTGAGCTAGCTAAGACACTCTCATCTGGCAGTATAAGTCTTCATTTTGCAGGCATCTAATGCACTTCTGCAGAAGGAAAAGGCAGAGAACGTTTCTTCCCCTAGCTACTCATTTACATGCACCCAGAAACAGTTGATTCTGAAGGGCTGGAGAAAGGTCATTGCATGTGCAATATGTACAATAAGAGATATCTTCTGGCCAGATTTTGATAAGAACATAAATAATTTTTTTAAAGTTAACAAACTTTGATTCAGTGATGTTATTATCATATTTCAGCTGCAAGGCATATCCTGCGCCTGTCCTGGCACCCTGCCATCCACTGTGATTTCAGATGCATTGGTGATTGTCTACCAGGCCTCAAAATATGCACAGGCCAAAGAAAGCCACTCCATTCCCCTGACTGGCCAGTTCCTGTATCAGAAACTGAGCCGACTAAAATTAAATTCGATGAAGACAGAGGTCCTGTGCTTAAGTCGGGGCGGTTCAGGGGTGGGGATCCCACTCTCAACCTTCGATGGGGCACCATTGGTGCCAGCACAAGAGATTAGGAGCTTGGGAGTGCTCCTGGATGCCTTCTTAACAATGGAGGCCCAGGTAGCAGCAACTGCCAAGTCAGCCTTTTACCATCTTTGGCTGATCAGGCAGTTGGACTTTCTTGGTGGTGGCTCCAAACCAGTGGAATGAGCTCCCGGAAGAGATCAAGGCCCTGCGGGATTTCTTACTGTTCTGCAGGGCCTGCAAGATGGAGCTCTTCCACCAGACTTTTAAATAGGAGCCACCACTACTATTAACAACACTATTAACACCATCTGAAATATGTAGAGCCTGGTCCCTAGTTAGTTCTTCTCCTAGTTGTTTGGCGACCAGATATTTAAAGTCCTGTTTTTTAATATGAGTTTCTTGTAGACAAATTACATTACATTTTTGTTTTCCCAACCAATGTTTCACTATTTTTCTTTTATTGGGTGAATTAAGTCCGTTTACATTCCACGATATCAATTTGTAATCCATCATGATCCTCAATTACTTGTCACCAAAGTCTTTATCATTATCCAACATAAATTCGACCATTTGTCCTGTTGTTTTAATCGTATGCCTCTGACTTTGAAAATTGAAGCTCAGTCCTTGTGGTATCTCCCACCTATATCTTATATTCAACTGTCTCAGTTTGTCTGTAAGCTTCTTAAATTTCTTTCTGTCTTGTATGATTACTCTAGGAAGCTCCTTCATTACTATTATCTTATTTCCATCCATTTCCAAAGGCTCAGTAAATTGCTTCTTCAATATAACCTCTTTCATCCGTTTGGTTATTAATTGCACAATCACATCTCTTGGCAAATTTTTCTGCTGTGCATAAGCTGAGTTCACTCTATAGATCAAGGCAAAGTTGTAGTCTATTTCATCCACATCGTCTTTGAGATATTCTGCAAAGGCTTTAATCACTCTGTCCCAAATATCATCGTCCATTTTCTCTTCCACCCATCTTAATCTAAGGTGAGTCTGCATAGCTCTATATTCCATCATGGTGTCCATGACATGCCTTTACTTTTTTTTCCAGCAAGGCATAAGTCCTGGTCAAGGCTGGATATGGCTTGGATTTCAACAAATATGTTAAATGATATACTAGAAGTGGAGATTCTACCATCAACATTTGCAGATCATAGTCCTCTACTCTTGACTCTACTCTTGACTCTACAAGATGCACCAAAAAAGACTAGGTGGTCTATGAATTTATGGCTCTTAAAAAACCCAAGCTTTATAACCAACTCTAAAAATGAATTTGAAGAGTTTTTCAAGTCAAATATGCAACCTGATATTTCCATGGATATAGTATGGGATGCTTTTAAAGCTTATGCAAGAGGCTGGCTTATTAGACAAGATGCATGGACGCAGCAGCAAAAAACCCCAAAGGTTTATTCAAATTGAAGAACAAATTCAAAAAGAAGAAAACCTTAAAACAGATCCCTCAACAGAGCAAACAAAGATTAAGATTAAAAATTTACAGCATGAATTTAATTGCCTCTTAACACAAGAAATTGCCAAAAAAATTATGTATGCCAAACAAAATTATTTTGAAAATGCAAATAAACCTACAAGATGGTTAGCGTATAAATTAAAAAAAGAATCAGAAAAGAAACATATAAAGGTTTTGAGGAATGAGATGGGAGAAGAAAAAAGCATTCCCAAAGACTTAAAGGAGATTATTGAAACTTTTTATAAAAACCTATATCAGAAGGGAGAAGCCAACCAAATTCAGATTAGAGATTATCTAAAGAAATTAGTTGCTGTAGATTTTCCGGGTTGTGAGGCCGTGGTCTTGGCATTGTAGAACCTGATGTTTCGCCAGTAGCTGTGACTGGCATCCTCTGAGGTATATCACAGAAAGATGGAGTACTCTCTGTGTCAAGGTGAGAAGAAAAATGGTGGGATAGGGCTGAGTAATTATCTTGTAGGAGTTCCCCAGGCTATGAACATGCTAATGGAGGATTCCCCCTCACAACTGCAGTGCCCTGTAGTGTGATGTATTTTGTTTGCAAGGCTCTCCCAGTCCTTGGGGGAATGAGGATTGGGACAAATAGCAGGCTGTTTGGGTAAGACAAGGAAAGGTCCACTCCACCAACTCTTCCAATCATCTGTTCTGCTGGGGGCATGAGTGATGGTGTCCTTAACCCTGGTAAAAGTCAGGAAATTACAGTACCCCTCCCCATACTCCTTCCCAGAGGTTATCTACATTTTGTCCTCACATTGTCCCCCCATTTAAGAGCAATATATACCCCCAACATCTCTTGAATTCTCCTGCCCCCTCCTTGTCCCAGAAGAACTTCTCTGTGCTTGAAGAGAAGTTGCTGCACAACAAGGATGTGGTATAGTAATTAAAGTGTCGGGGAAACCCAGGTTCGAATCCCGCCTCTGCCATGGAAGCTTGCTGTGACCTTGGGCAAGTCACACACTCTCAGTCTAACCTACCACTCCAAATTCTTGTGAGGATATAATGGAGGAAAGGAGAACAATTTAATCTGCTTTGGATCCGCATTGGGGAGAATGGTGGGGTACAATGAAGTAAGTAAATTACTGCTGATCATTTGCTGGCAAGCCTGGCAACTTGATCCTGTATGGCAATATAGAGGGTACCAATCATATCATGTGTATATCAACATCCAAGTCTGCTCAAGAAATTTAGAGGTAAACTGTTTAGGACAAGAATGTCTGTTTTCTTCAAACTTGAGCCTAGTTTCACCATTCCAAAAGGCAATCCTATATGTATAAAAGCCCAATGTATTGGCACTTTCCGGCTCTCCAACTGGTTGTGCTGTGTGCTCCATTAGCCATTGGTCCATCAACCACAATTTAGGAGTACTTGCATACCATTGGCTGGGTGCTGGGTCCACTCCTCCCCTGCCCACTACCAGCATGGCCACTTCCCTGACAGAACAGCTGTCTCTCCTGACGAAGACGCTTCTCCTGCTTGGCTCTTGTGGGTCTAACTTTTCTGCATGATGGAGTGAGCTCCCATCTCTAGTTCCAGCTCCTGCCAACCTAGCAGTTTGAAAGCAAGAAATTGCAAGTAGATAAATAGGTACCACTTTGGTGGGAAGGTAACAGCGTTCGTGCGCCTTGGTGTTTAGTCATGCCGGCCGCATGACCACGGAAACGTCTTCGGACAGCGCTGGCTCTTCGGCTTTGAAACGGAGATGAGCACCGCAACCCTAGAGTCAGATTCGACTGGCCTTTGAGCAAGGGAACCTTTACCTTTACCTATTGAGCTTTAAAGCCCTATGATGGCTTGAGCTCAGCATACCTTAAGGACTGCTAAATTTCATATGAACCCACCCAATCACTCCAGTCATCTTCCAAGATTCTGCTTCAGGTGCTCCCACTATCTGAGGCTAGAAAAGGCCTTCTCAGACATGGCTCCTAAACTCTGGAATCCCCAGGGAGATTTATCTGTCTCCCTCTATCACTGTCTTCCACCAGTAGGTGGGGGGTTTGTTTTGCTCAGCGTTCTCGCACTAACTTTCATTGGTACTCCTCCTCCTCGGTTGTGTATGTGTTCATACATTTTATTTAGTTATTGTAAATGTTTTATACATATATGTGTTTTAATACTAGTTCTATTGTTCACCACTTTCAGGACCCTAAGTTGGTTATCTGGCAGCATACAAATGTTTTGAATGAATGAATGAATTAATTAATTAATTAAGACAGAGGCAAGGCCAACTGCCCCAAGAAAGATCACCTCTCTCACACCCCCGTAGGTTATATACATTTTTTGGACCATCACATCCCTTGGGATGTTGTATTGATCTTAGCCAGAGAGAAAGAGAATATATAAAGAACGAATTCCTCGGTCTTTCCCATGAGACTGGCTTGATGTTAGAAGAGTCACACATAACTCGTCCTGTACTTGTGGTTATTTAATTCATACAAACTCGCATGCCTGTATAATTGTGTGTGTGTTAGAGGAAGGATGTTTGTTTTATGCTTCCAGATTATGTTTGTCTTGTTTTCCACAACACCCAGCCTCACTTACCTGGGTGGAGGTGCTGCTGAGCTTCTGCAGACCATTCTCCAGCCGTTCCATCTTTGCTGTCAGTTCTCTCCTCTTTTTAAGCAGCAAATTCTGATACAGTTTGATTTGCTCCAAGAATGACTTAGGAGTGGTGTAGTTATAGTGACGTTCATTACTCAGGTAAGTACGGGACATCCCATTTACACTGGTGTGCACATAAGCCATAAACTTACTTATAGATTCTTTCACTGGAGCCTTAGAATAAAAGAGGAGAGAGAAAATTTCTCAAGGCAGGTAATTAAACAGCTTGGCCAAATGCCCCTGAATATATGCCTTAAATCAGTCAACCCAAGGCATTACATCTGCACTACAACAAAAAATAGTGCATGACATCCAGCCAAAGAAACCATTCAAGATTTAACCTCCCAAGAACATATTTGGCTTTTTTGCATTCTAGCTTGAAATGAGACTAGGCTGTACCAAGGTAAGTTTGACTTCAGGTGACTGTCTCCATATATATTAATAAAGTGGATCTGGAGGCACAGGGACCCCAAACTGGAGCAGGGGGGCAGGTTAGGAGAGGGTTTCCACCACTAATATACTCCCACTCCAAGAAAATAGTGAGAAGTTGAAATGATTCCCTGATTCCACTCACCCCCCCCAAAATTAGCTCTAGCTAGATGTGGCACATACAACAAAAGAGGACAGCATACAAGTTCAAACCCTTCCGAAAGATGAGAGAGTTAGTTGTGCAGGCTGAGGGACAAGTGTAATTTACTTCCCTCTGCCAACACAGAGGGCTACAAATCCCTCCACACAAGGATCACCTTGGGGAGAAGGGGAGGCTGAGGCCTGCCTTCCCTCCTGATGGTAATGGGGTATACTGGGAGGAAAGGCAATAAGCTCAGTGGGGGTACACAGTCTTTGGCATTCAGCCTCTGACCCTAAATATCTCCTTACAACAGCAATCTTGCTTTCAACCTTGGTAGTGACCATGGGAAGAGGGAAGAATGCAAGCTGTGCATTTTTTTCACAAGTAACCATGAGTTAAAAGTATTATTCTAATTAAACAAGCACTTTCAAAATGACATAAATAAGGAATGCATGTTTGTTCAAATGTAATGTGACTGAGCAAAAATGTGATGTACAGAAACTACATTGTCATGGATGTAGCCAGGGATATAGGGCACTATATGTAGCATTGGTTGATTTGGCCGTTGCGTTTGATTCCATTGACAAGTTCCGCCTATGGTTAAAGCTTGTGAAAATGAACATTGATTATCAGTTATTATTTTTGCTTTGCAAACTTCACAGAGTGCACAAATTAGGGTGAGAACATCTGGCTAACTAATAGAATCCCCACCTGTAAAGGCGTGAAAAGGGGATGTGTGCTAGCTCCCTTTATATCTTTATATCAATGATATAGTTGAGTGTTTATTTGGTCCCCAATTTGTTCCACCTTCAATTTTGTTATATGTGGATGATATGGTTCTAATTTCTCTGACCAAAAATGGTCTGAGAAGGCTATTAAATCAACTAGGGCAATACTGTAAGGAAGAATCCCTTAACATTAACTATAAAAGAGCAGTCTTGGTAATCCAGTTAAGCAGTGCACCTCCTTTAAATACCTTGGAGTAACATTTAGAGATACCTTGAACTGGAAAGTTCATCTAGCAACGGTCAAGTCCACTGTGCTAAGATTAGTAGGGTCTATTTTGCATTTTTATTACTCAAGGGGTGGACGTCTTATAGACCCAGCCTTAAAATTATTTAAAAGTAAAGTTGTGCCTCATCTTCTCTATGGTGCTGAAGTGTGGGGATGGAATGAGACATTCTATCGAGCCTTGAAATAATTCAAAACCAATTTTTAAGATGCATCTTAGCTGTACCTAAGGGTTCTCCTGCTGCTCTGATGAGAGCTGAAACAGGTGTTCCTTCTTTAAGGCTGTTGTTGTGTTTCCCTATTCAGGAGCACATCCAGCCTGCCCTAAAAGCACTGCATTGGCTGCCTATAGCATACCGGATTCGGTTCAAGGTGCTGGTTCTTACCTTTAAAGTCCTATATAGTCAGGGACCTACTTACCTAAGGGACCACCTCCGCCTGTCCCTACATATTCCCTAGAGAGCATTAAGATCCGGGTCCCAACATCGTTAGGCCCTTCCAGGTCCTAAAGAAGCCAGGCTAGCTGTGACGAGGGCCATGGCCTTTTCTGTGGCAGCCCTGTACTGGTGGAATGAGCTCCCAGAGGACATCAGGGCCCTGCGGGACCTTTTACAGTTCCGCAGGGCCTGTAAAACAGAGTTCTTCCACCAGGCTTTCGACTAGGGTGCCGCCGCTGATGCCATGGCCCTGGCCCCAATACTAATACCAACATCAGCGTTAAATCAACATCTAATAGCCTGGCAAGGACCTGGACAATGGTGGTTGTTGCCATCTGGATGCCGGAAAAACGCCTCCATTATTTATTACCTGTACTACTAGCACTTTGAAATTATGATGGTTTTAACTGTTTTATCTTTTAAAATATTGTGTGTTTTATTGTACTACAAATATGTTGTAAGCCGCCCTGAGCCTGCCTCGCCGGGAAGGGTGGGATAAAAATAAAATAAAAATAAACAAATAAATAAATAAGAGCGCAGGTACATTTAGCAGTTTTAAAATATTGGAAAAGGAACAAATCTTCCAGGCCTAACTTACTCAGCCAACAATAACTTAAACTTGTATTATCAAAAGATTCACAGCATCAAGGCTTTCTTAATAGCATTTTTTCAAGATATTCCATCCCTGATGACCTCAGCTGACCCAGCTAAAGGACTGGATATTTAGATTTGATGCACTGATTGATTGATCTTCAATTATAAAATCTAAAGCAGTACCATGGTATAAACTATTCAAATGACACCATTCTAGATCAGCTTATTTGGCCAACATTTCTAACCACATTCTTAGGGTGACTTTTACTTTGGTTTTCAATCTATGCCAATGGCTGTTCTGACCAGCCGCTACCTTCAAACACCAATGGACCAATGTGTCTGCATCTGTGGATCACTTCCCCAGAGGATTTACCTCATTATATCTTATTCTGCTCATTACACACTAACCCTAGGAACCGTTGGCAGGAATTTTATCTGCCATAAACGCATATTCTGTAGATTAGAAGATTGTATTCCTGCTATCTGATAATGATGCATGCGTATCTTACAGAGTCTCTCTGTTTGCCTTTGCAGCAAAGCAGTTAAGGTCTGAGAGGGTATTGTTGTTTTAATCACAAATTTCTCTATTCTAGTTTTATGGTTTTATTTAAAAATGTAATTCATGGTTCCTCCAAACTTGTAATGGCCAATGGCTATATACAATAAACTATTGGACTGACTGTCTGTGTATAAAGTACCGTCACATCGCAGTTGACTTATGGCAACCCCAGCAAGGGGCTTTCAAGGCAAGTGAGAAGCAGAGGTGGTTTACCATTACCTTCTTCTGCAGTCTTCCTTGATAGTCTCCCTTCCAAGTACTGATCCTGCTTATCTTCTGAGATCTGATGAGAGTGGGATATACCATGCTGCCCCTTCCCTCCTGTGTGCCATACATACTTACAAAGTACACAGCTTTCCAACACGGAAATGAACCTCTGCACCAGGAAATGTAATGTGTGAATGAGCCCTTACTTATATGCTCACCTCAATATTTTCTGTCCCTTGCAAGAAGCGCAAGCTGACAGACTCCAGAGCCTCTCGAGGCCATTCATGGAACCAATCTATTGCTGTACAGTTCACAATGGCTGGGAACTTTCGACTGCGAACTCTCAACTTATTTCCCACAGGAGAAAAGCAAAGAGCAACCTGAGGAAAAGGAGAACATGTCATCAGAAAGAGGGGAACAAGGAAATCCAGACAAATAAAGTCAGGGAGAAGTATGATTTTGCCATGCTGGAAACTGATTGATAATACTCTCCAACAATGTACAATAGTAGGCTGTTATCTAGCAGGCTTGTCATATAATAATTTTTTCCCTTGATAAATGTTCAGTTGTTACTCCTATGTTGCAAAGAATTTGGATGTGTCCCCTAAAGGTAGTATTTCTCTTGCAAGGATATCACATCCTCTCAGCATTCCAATTGCAATAATTTACCCACTTAAAAGACTTCAGAGGAAATATGTACTAAGAAAAATATTGCAGAAAGCCTGGCATCAGAAAGAGCTGTCAGAAGAGTAAGGCATTTTACTTTCCCAAGCACAGCTTGTTAGCCGAATTGCTTTATTTACAGCAATTGGCAATTTATAAATGAGTTCTTGCCAACTATACCAAGGTCCTGTTCCCAACAAGAGTTACCAGTAAAGGATTCGAGGCTGTTGTAGTTTAAAATAGATGTCTTTTACTTAAGAATATATCTCATACAAACAATACTGATGCACTCACACATTCAATCAAGTTCCTTAGAATTACAGTATTAAAATAAGCACGATTGCATTAGCAGGTAGGGGTGATGAGTGGGGAGATCGAAGTAGAGGCAAGGGTTTGGGGATAGCAAGTGGGGCTCAAGGGGGAATAAAAGCAGATAGGGGATGTTGCAGGGGGTTTGCTAGCCAGGAAGGGCCAGGTGAATGGTCCTTATCTTTTACAGTGGGTTCAAGAGATGGGTGGTAACTGTTCCATCCTCTTGGCCCACCTACCTGTTAGTCCGTCCCAAAAACAATCCTATTGGTTGCATGTAGGGAGGGTGGTTACCTAAGAGGGGTGGCCAATATTGAAACCTAAAACCTTGCTTAAAGGATGGCATCTGGACAGGTGTGAAAACCTTGGTGTCAGGAAACTTCATTGTACTGCTGATGAAGCTGGCCATTCTCATTGTGAACCAAATGTCCATTTGGCAGGAAATACCAAAGCAGGAACAAAGCAGTTGATGGGTGGCACGTGACCACAAACAGTTCAGCAATGGGGGCTGTCTCTGCTCAGAGCTGTTGTTTCTCATTGCTCACAATAATGGAGGTGTGTGCTTCTTTCACCAGGCTAGTAACTGTGTAGCTGAAACCTTATTCACATGTAAGGCACGTGCAGGCACCTTCTATGTGTAGCATCACAACAGGTGACTTAAAGTGTACAGTTCTTTGAGCCTGTGTGTGTGTGCACAGTCCATTGTATGTAGCAATAAATATAGTCCATAAAGCAAATATCCAGTTCATTCTCTAACAGTTGATAGAGTAAGGAGATCTGATTCTTGGGGACCAAAACCCTACCTTGAGCTGCCGTCTAACCCGATCAATGAAGAATTTCCAGCAGGCCTCCCTGGTGTCCATTTGTCCTTGGGCTTTGACTTCATTCCTCACATTACTGATGATATTTTCAACTTCATCATCCGGGAAAAGATCAGCAATTTCTCCTAGAAACAGAGACTATATTTTCAGCCATTGTGAACTTGGAATTATGGAGTATTTTATAAATGTTTTGAGGGAGCACAATGGTTGTTTTAGGGTTTTTATGTCCTTGCCTTGTTTTTAATGGCTTGTTTTGGTTTTTTATATTGACACTTGATGATTTTATGATTTTATGGTATTGTTTTTTCTTGTACACTGTCTCAAGTAGGACTCTAGACAGGTGGCATATAAATTTCCTACATAAATTATCACTAGGATGGTTTCAGTATAAGAAACAAGGTTATTCAGTGGTAACAGGAAAGATTCCAGGTCATCTCACTCTAACAAATCTTTCTCATCACCACTAAAGCCAAACAAAAGGCATCATGGAGCATAAATGTGCCAGGCATGCTGTTTGGCTTAGGGTTGCCAAGTGCTTACCTTTGTTTAGCAGGGGAGTTTGGGTCTTTGGCCAGGACATTCATGTGCATGCATAGCGTGTGTGCTGCGATGACATAGCCTGGAAATGACGTCATCATGCTGGGCACGTTGCTGGGCGACGCTCTGGCAATCGGCCTGAAAACTCTATGTCACTTCCGGGCTACGTCATCACGCTGGGCACGTCGGCCCAATCTGGCCACTTCAGGGGTGAGGTTCCCCCTGCCGGCCAAAACCGGACGAGCGGATTGGGGCCCTTAGAGCTTGATATCTCTGCAGTTTGCTCTGGAACAATGATATCTCTGCAGTTTGCTCTGGAAGACCTCATGGGGTAGGAAATTTCAGGGTGGCAGCCATAGTTTGGGGGTTACCTCTGAAAAAAGGAATCTGCAGATCCAACTAACTGCAGACAGATGTGGCTTCTAAGGAAGGTACCATCCATTGATGTCACATGACAGGAAGGCTGAAACAGGTAAAGCCTGTTGCACTTTGCATCCTCCCTTGCCTATATAGTACCCATCTCTGTCCCTGACAAAATGGTTGTTTCCTTCACATGTATAGTAAATGGGAAATATGAAGTTTTAATAGCATTATCTTCGGGGGGCATCCCAGATGGACACAAATATTTCTTCCACAAAGCCTAATCATCCATGAGTTCTCCCCATTCAAGCTACCAATTACTTGGCTATGGAGGCCTATGGTGGTGGGTGTGCTGTGGACTATACCTGGTAGGGTTGCCAACTCTGGGTTGGGAAATTCTTGGGGATTTGTGGCTGGATCTAGCAGAGGGTGGGGTTTGGGGAGGGGAGGAGTCTCAGGGGGCCATAGTGCTAATGAGTCCACCCTCCAAGAAGAAGAAGAAGAAGAGATTGGATTTATACCCCGCCCTTCACTACCCAAAGGTGTCTCAAAACGACTTACAAATTCCTCTCCCTTCCCCTCTTTTTCAAGAACAGCTCTTATCAGAACTACGGCTTGCCCAAGGTCATCGAGCCAGGTGCAAGTGGAGGAGTGGGGAATCAAACCCGGTTCTCCCAGATTAGAGTCCGCGCACTTAACCACTACATCAAACCGGCTCTCCAAAGCAACCATTTTCTTTAGGGGAAATGATCTGTATAGTCTGGAGATCAATTGTAATTCTGGGAGACCTCTAGGTCGCAACCTAATGGTTGGCAATCCTAACCCCTGGGAACATGCTTTTAAGTGTGGTGGTATATTATATTAGCACTAGACTGATATACAAGATCATAGGACTGCTCTGTAATTTAATTTTTAGCCATTTGGGACATGTCAAATATCTTTCCCATATATTAAAACCCCAAGGGGACTCCAGTAGCTCTTATGAGGGCGGAACTTGGTCTGCCATCAGTTAGGGCCCGAGTCCATCTCATCTTGCTTAAATTTTGGAGCAAAAGTAATACCATCATCACCAACTCACCCAGTAATCAGTGTTTTCAGTCAATGTCACAAAATGACTCAATCTGGCCGGTATGCTACAATAATATACTTGCCTGCTATTCTTTCCCAGATGACTTGTTGGGGGCTTTGAACAACGGCTCCAACTTACGAAACTGGGTGTACAAATGTGATGCCCTACTGGATAGTTTTACAATCTCTCAATCTAAGTTTTCACCTTGGTTTAAGCTAATTAAGAGAGATCACCTTGGATCATCTTATTTGGTAAACATTTCATCCCCAAATCTTAGAAAGGCAGCCACCTCCCTACATTTCCAGACAATGCCGAAGGGCATTGCTTATGGGAAGATATTCTCAAATACCGATGGCTCTACGTGTCTGTATATGTGGTGCTTCATTTCCAGAATGCATATTTCATTATCTGCTATTTTGCCCTATGTATAGAACTAAATTTCTTGTCAATCTGTTAAAGGGACAAAACTTTGCCTCTGACTTGGATAAATTGGTCTTTTTATTATCTGATATCGATCCATTTGTTACTTATAGAGTCTCACTTTTTGCCTTGGCTGCAAGGAAAATTAGGGCCAAGACCGCTGCTTCAGTAAGATGAATCTGATGATTAACTGGATATATTTTAAAGGTTTATAATTTTACTGTATATTGATATTCGTAAACAACTGCATTTTACTTCTAACAATTTTTAAACCCATTCTTATGTTTGACCTTTTACCACTATATTCTTAATCCCCTTTTGTGATGGCCTTTGGCTACATACAATAAATAAATGTCTGTCTGTCTATCCCATATATAAAACCAGGGACCAAGGAACATCACTGCATGCTTGTGAAAATAATATTACGCCATGATCCATACCTGAAGCTAGCAAGTCATTTACCAGCACTAAAAACCTCTCATCAGCCACTTGAGCATCTGTCATGAGAAAGACAGTACCCACATTCTTCATTCCTGCTGCAATGTACTGTGCTGCCAGGTCAGCCTGCCGGTACAAGAAGGGAAATGAAGCTATATTTAAGTGGCAAAGTTTTGGTTATCTGCTGTGAGATGCCTCCAGCCATTTTGACAGCTTAATCCAACATAAATCATGGAATCAAGGAGCTGGAAGGGACCTCCAGGGTCATCTAGTCCAACCCCCTACACAAGGCAAGAAATTCACAAATACCTCCCCCCACACCCCAAGTGACCCCTGTTTCAGGCCCAGAAGATGTCAAAAAACTTCCAGGATCCCCAGCCAAACTGGCCTGGAGAAAAATTGTTTTCTGACCCCAAACTGGTGATCAGTTTTTCCCTGGGCATGCAAGAAAATGTCACAAGAACTAAGCACTGATGCAACCCTTCCTGTCCTCCCTCTCATCATCTGCCTAAGTTCACACAATCAGCATTGCTGTCAGATGGCCATCTAGCCTCCAAAGAAGGAGAGCCCACCACCTCCCGAGGAAGTCTGTTCCATTGAGGAAGTTCTTCCTAATGTTTAGCCAAAAACTCTTTTGATTTAATTTCAACCTGTTGGTTCTGGTCCAATCTTCTGGGGCAACAGAAAACAACTCCGCACCATTTTCTATTTGACAGCCCTTCAAGTACTGGAAGATGGTTATCGTATCACCTCTCAGTTGTCTCCTCTCCAGGCTAAACATATCCAGCTCCTTCAACCTTTCCTCATAGGACTTGGTCTCCGGACCACTCACCATCTTCGTTGCCCTTCTCTGGTTCCAGCTTCTCTATATCCTTCTTAAATTGTGGTGCCCAAAACTAAGCACAATACTCTAGGTGAGGTCTAATCAGAGCAGAGTAAAGTGATACCATCACTTCATGTGATCTGGACACTATACATCTGTTGATACAGCCCAAAATGGCATTTGCCTTTTTAGTTACCGCATCACATTGCTGACTCATGTTCAGTGTGTGGTCTACTGAGACCTCTAGATCATTTTTCCATCTGGCCAAACAGGCTGGTATCTCTCCAGAGTCAAAGTATGTACATTCCTAACCAAATCGTTGATACAATTGCTTATTATTGAGTACAGAACAGCACTTGCGGCTATAGAATTACATCGCCCAGACCCCTGTGTAAGCTGGTATAGGCCGATTAATAAATTGAATAAAATAAAATTAATAAATAAAATAAAGAGCAACTACAGATTCTTCTCCAAGAAGTATAATGCCAAAGCTCATCATTATTATTTGAATCACTTTAAGCTCTTTGCAAACCGTTTCTGATGGAACAGCATATTACTAATGAAGCTAGTTTTCTTTTTGAATGTTCATGAGCTTCATACTCATGATTACTCATGATTGCTGGAGACTTGTAAGTAGATTTCCTCCATTCTAAAAAACTGGTTTATAGCAGTCTTCCCCTCCTGATACAAATCATACACTATTTATTTTGTTTTCCAAAATTTATATCCTGACTTTCTGCCTTCACAAGGGCCTCCAACGCAGCTAAAAAATTAAAACATACATAATAAAATCACATTTTGAAACCATTTAAAACCAATTCTGCCTCCAAAAACACACAACATTAAAACAATTTAAAAAGCTAAAATTCATACAAAGAAATAAAAACAACAATCAAAACGAGCTGCTGTTTGACCTAGGGGTGGGGATAGATATAGGCACCATACGGGTGATGTCTGTTCCACTCATGGAGCAACTAGCAGTAAGGAAGATCTGCATTAGAAAAATAGTACATGGGGAAACGATTAAACCTCCTGTAATGTACTCCGCCATGAGTTGACCTACGACTCCTTGACCTTAGAGTC
>NW_015168774.1:68534-74376 GCF_001447785.1 Gekko japonicus | reverse complement strand
ACCTCCTCTCTTCCGTATACCACAGTCTTGACCTGAAGGTCCTTGACCTTAGAATGTATGTGCAGGACAGCTTGGGGAGGGGGGGGGCTGACATGAAAGACTCCCTGTGTGTGAAAAGCTTAGTATGTCAGGCTTTGCCCCAAAAAATGTTGTCCAGCCTATGCATTCTGAGGTTGTCCCATATCTCTGATAGGCCAGCATGCAACATGCAGGAAAACTCTGACTTTTAAACAAGCAACCCTCCCCCTACTGCTAATACACAGCATTCCAAGATAGTATTGCTCGGTTTCCAATTTGCCCTATTTGGGCCTGTTTGGCAAATTAATAGAGAGGGCGGTAACGAGTCAGCTACAGAGCTTTTTGGATGACGCTTCCATCTTAGACCCCTTCCAGTCCGGCTTTCGCCCTGGTCATGGGACGGAGATGGCACTGGTTGCCCACACGGATGACCTCCAAAGGCATCTGGATCGAGGCAGATCGGCGGTGCTGATGTTGCTGGACCTGTGGTCAGTGTTCGACATGGTCGACCATCAGCTACTGGCCTGCCGCCTCGCCGACATAGGAATTCAGGGGCTTGCCTTACAATGGCTCGCTTCCTTTCTCCAAGGTCAGGGACAAAGGGTGCGCTAGGGGAACAGCAGTCCAAGAGGCATCCACTGGACTGTGGAGTGCCTCAAGGGGCAGTGCTCTCCCCGATGTTATTTAACATCTATATGCGCCCCCTTGCCCAGATTGCCCAGAGGCACGGGCTGGGATGTCACCAGTACACTGATGACACCCAGCTCTATCTGATGTTGGGCAGCCGGTCTGACTCCAGACCTGAAGACCTGGACTGGGCACTACAAGCTGTGGCTGGTTGGCTTAGGCTGAGTTGGCTGAAACTGAACCCGACAAAGACGGAGGCCCTGTGCTTGAGTCAGAGAGGTTGGGGGGTGGGGTTCCCACTCCCGACCTTCGACAGGGCACCATTGGTGCTAGCACCGGAGGTTAGGAGTTTGGGAGTGCTCCTAGATGCCTCCCTAGCGATGGAGGCCCAGGTAGCGGCCACTGCCAGGTCGGCCTTTTACCATCTTTGGCTGATCAGGCAGTTGGTTCCCTTCCTCGATCGCGCCAACCTAGCAGCAGTGATCCATGCTATGGTCACCTCAAGACTAGACTACTGGAACACTCTCTACATGGGGCTGCCTGTGTCGCGGATCTGGAAGCGCCAGAATGCTGCAGCCAGTGTTTTGATGGGGCTCCCCAAGTGGGAGCACATCCAGCCTGTGCTGCGGCAACTGCACTGGCTGCCAATAGCATACCGAATCCACTTCAAGGTGCTGGTTCTTACCTTTAAAGCCCTATATGGGAAGGGTCCCATATATACCCCAGAGAGCACTTCGGTCGAGGTCTCAAAATCAATTGACCGTCCCTGCCCCAAAATAGGCCAGGCTTGCGACTACCAGGGCCAGAGCTTTCTCAGTCGCGGCCCCATCCTGGTGGAACGAGCTCCTGGGGCCCTGTGGGACCTTTTGCAGTTCCGCAGGGCCTGCAGGATGGAGCTCTTCCACCAGTCTTTCAGCTAGGGTGCCGCCACCATTATAGAGCCCTGGCTCTTGGTTTTAACATCCAGCCACAGGAAGATCTGCAGCAGAAGGATCTTTAGAGAGTATTTTGAAATAAGCCATCTTGAGTAACTATCTTCTGCAGTTTATGAAACTGTATTAATAATGGAATTGTTTTATATGGTTTTATGTGGTTTTAATTGTATTTTATGTACTGACTGTGAGCCGCCCTGAGCCTGCATTGCAGGGAGGGTGGGGTATAAATGCAATTAATAAAATAAATAAATAAATAGTACAGTTCTAAACAGGGGTCATTTCTTAGAAAAAGAGGTGCAGGAGCTCATTAGCATAACTCATTAGGATAACTCATTTGCATATGCCACACCCCCTGACATCACCGGAAGTGTGCCAGAAGGCAACACTCACTGCAACTTACTTGGCTGCTTCTTGCTCCTCATGGCTCGGGGCTGCTGGGAGCAGGGGGCGGGGCTTGTTGCATGTGCCCGCCCCCTGGGCTCTTTACTGCTGGAGCTTCATTCCTGTGCGCTCCTGCAGGAAATGACCCCTGGTTCTAAATACCAAGATCAGTATAATTCATACCATAGTATTCCCCATTACTACGCATGGGTGTGAAAATTGGACCATGAAGAAAGCTGACAGGAAGAAAGTTGATTTGGTCCCATTAAGAGAAGACACAAGTCACTGGAAAAGACAATAACACTAGGAAAAGTTGACAGCAGCAAGAAAAAAGGAAGACCCAACACGAGATGGGCTGACTTAATAAAGGAAGTCGCAGCCCTCAGTTTGCAAGACCTGAGCAAGGCTGCTAACAATAGGATGTTTTGGAGGTCATCGATTCATAGGGGTGCCTGAAGTCAGAATTGACTTGATGGCATTTAACACACACACACACACACATAGTTCTAATTAAAACTGGACCAATATGCCCGCCTGCAGATTTTGATGAGATCTTCAGGAAAATATAGTTATATCACTGCTATTTAAATTTCCAAGGATGGAGTATCATAAAAAAGACTTTTAGAAGCTTGTGTAAACTAAGAAAAATGGAAGACAATTCATTGTAAGCACCCGGTATGTTTCTGAATGTAATAACTGAAATACATTGAAGAATCAAGGAATTACAAGTCTCTCAGGAGGCAACTCAGCTCTGAGCCTCTCACCTTCAGGTCAGGAATCCCATAGCCTTTTCTCAGGGTGATCTGGAAAACCTCCAGTGAGCTGATGAAAGCTGCTAATCTTGTCAGGCTCTGTTTACCACTTCCTCCCACACCAACCAGCAATGCATTCCCTCTGGGAGACTCCAGGATACGGTTCATCCGGCAACTAAATGGAAAGGTACACAGTCGCTTCTTAGAAATTGTTTTTCCTCTGCAGTACCCTTCAGGATATGGCATATATTGAACCTGTTAAGACTTCGACATGGGTATATTCAAACCCTTCTATATAAGGAGCTAGACCACCCTAATGTTAAACTTTACAGCTTGACTAGGGCAGTCAGCTTGTAAATATGTGGAGTGATGACCCACAGGGACAATTTTGGATCCCAAAAGAAAAGATGTTTATTATAAAAGGAACTCAATCAATCTTTTATTTGTTACAATCATAGATAGCCTCCTGAAAGAAGTTTCAAAAGGTAGTCATGTCATGCAGTAGAAGAGTCAGATTCGAGTCCAGGAACACCTTAGAGACCAACACGAGTTTCAGGGCACAGCCCTTCGAGAGTCAAAGCTCCCTCTGAGTAGGAATAGAGATCTTGAAGTCTTTATATCCCAGTGAGAAAGTGGTAGAGGCGTTATAAAGAATATGATGAAGGGAGCTTTGACTCTTGAAAGCTTACACCCCAAAAATCTTATGGGTGTCTAAGGCGCTACAAGACTCAAATTTAACTGTTCTGCCCGAAAGAGAACGCTAATATCCATTTGACAGTGTTTCAAGTCTTCTGTCATTGCTCTTTTCTAAATTGTGGCTCATGATCCTTTTAGACTTAGTTCTCTCTCCAGCATGGATTATCCTACTAATGGCTGCTTTCACACAGTAACAATTCTCCATCTAGGGTGATTCCGCACTAGACCTTAAATCCTGGTTCAACCCTGTCCCCAAACTTACATTCTACACTACACTCGAGTTCTCCCCTGTAATTATCTCAGGGTATTCCTTGTGTCCATATTACATTGAGGTCACCCCACACTTGTCCCGGGATAAACGGATGCTGTTATAACCAGGGATAAATGGTTTTGTGTCGCGAGTTGAACTCTGATAAAACCAGGGATAAGATCCAAGTGCAGAAAGGACCCTAGTTTTCATTACCACTGCAAATGCAGAGGCATTCAAAGTGGCAATGGAACATCCATACAGCAGTTTCCCCTGCACTTTCCTTTCCTCACCCCACCCCACAGCTGCTATTCCCTCCTCAATGCCACTGAAGGGCTTTTTCAGACTGCTGAAAAAAAATCAGCAATTTACATTTCAATACAAATGGAGACCCACAAGAAACTTGTGGGATGGTTTCCCACACTTATGCTTCCTGCCCTCACTCCCTACCTCTCTCACACTCTTTCTTCCTTCTGCCCCCCCTTTCTTTATCTCTCCTCCATGCATATTACTTCCTCTCTCTTTCTGACCCCTCATAATTCTCTTTGTTTTTCTGCCTCCCCACCTCATCATTCTTTCTCTCTCTTTCTGCCCCACCCCCACCCCATCACTCTCTCTTTCTGCCCCCATCACTCTCCCAGCCTCCTGTCTGTTTTCTCCCCCACTCCACACAACAGCAGCAGTAGCAGTGGTGGCGGTACTCCCAGACACCCACCTGCTTCCTCTTCCCTCACAGCAGCAGTGACAGCTCTCCAGGAATCACAACACATCTCCCAGCTAAAGAGATCAATTCACCTTGGGGCTGCCAGGAGCCTTCAGACAGTGAGGCTTGGGGTGGGAAGCAGCCTCAGCAGGGCATAATGCTATAGACTCAACCCTCCAAAGCAGCCATTTTAGGGGAACTGACCTCTGTCACCTGAACAACAGTTATAATTCTGGGTGATCTCCAGCCCTCACCTGGAGGCTATAGGGAAAAAATAAGCTCACTGAAGAAAACCACTATTCTATAACTTTAACACACTTGGTTATACTTTTTATAATGTTTATAATACAAATTTCTTATACCAGACAACATTCATCTTTATGTAAAGTCCATTTCATAAATATAGGCAAAGCCAGTAGATAATAGTATGGGTACAATACAAAATCTTCATTTTTCAAGCTCCTAAATGAAGACTTTTCAGTCTGCTTTTCCACTTCACAGCTCCGTTAAGATGCCTTAAAGAGAAAACATTCCAGGAACATAGCCAAAATAGTGTCAAGAATATTTGCATTAAGATTTTGTATTTACTCATACCAACAAGCCTGGGGGAAAATCTTCTGTCTTTTTCATAGTACATTTCTGGGCAGAAATGAAATGGACGGCAGAAGCTTTTCATGGCATGGAGATAAATAAATAACATCACCTGGTAAATACTATCCAGTTAAGCCTCTATTAAAAGATTGTAGGCCTGGAGACAGTGAGCTCACTGGTTTGGTACATTATAAGAGTGATGTGACTTATGCAATGCATTATAGCCTTGAGAGACTTTGCTTTCTTTCCTCCATTTTTCTACTTCACTGTGACTAAGATTTCAGAAAAGGTCTCCAAGAAAATTATCCCTCCCATTCATTATCCCTGCAGTTTCTACAGTGTATGGCACCCCTGACATCTGATTTCCAGTATACAAAGTAATTCAGAGAAATTACACTGCAACAAAGCTCAGCCATTATTAAAGTACGGGCATACCAGAAAGAGGCTCAAAATGTTTGACTTGTTAGAAAGTACAATTTCTGACTTGTGAGTTAGCAATTCAGCTAGCAAAACTATCGCTTACTTTTTATGTGTCTAACACAGTGCAATCTTAAACAGAGTTATACCCTTTAAAATGTGTAATTTAAAAAGAATATTTATTTAATCCATGCATAATCTACCTGTTTACAAGGCATACAAGGCTATGTTTACATAACCCAATATAGCAAAAATAAAATAAACACAAGCAATCAAACCAGATATCATAAAACACTGTCCTGAGCTGATTAAAGGATGGGCAAGATAAAAATGTACAGAAGGAGAAACAAAATCCAAATAAAATGGCCTCCACTGGGTATAAGGATGCCAACTGTGGCCTGGGAAATTCCTGGAGATTTGGGGGCAATGTCTGGGCAGGGTAGAGTTTGGGAAGGGGAGGGGAGGGGAGGGGAGG
>NW_015168774.1:50240-68385 GCF_001447785.1 Gekko japonicus | reverse complement strand
AGAGGAGAGGAGAGGAGAGGAGAGGAGTGTGAGGCCATAGACTCTATCCTCTGAAACTGCCATTTCCTCCATGGGGAACTGATCTCTGTAATCTGGAGATTAGGGGTAATTTCAATAAAACTCCAGAACCCACCCTGAGGCTAAACAAAGTCTGAGTCCGGTAACACTTTAATGACCAAGACCATTTTCCAGGATAAAAAAGTGACAAAGTGAGCTTTGTCTCACAAATGCTTATAACACTGGAAAATGTTGGTCCTTAAGGAGCTACTGGACTCAGATTTTGGCTACTCATCTGAAATTACCTTGAGGTCAGTAATGTTGAGGTCTTCACACCAAGCTAAACAATAAATAACCTTGCATAACCTGCTGATTTTAATAGACGTGCAAACTGATGTGAGGAGGCTTCCTTCCTAGGCATTTATTTCAGGGGCTGAAATATATAGCAGAGGTCAAATCAAATGGTCCCCTTTGCTGATCTAGTTTTTCAATCTGGACATTTTTTTCTATATGAATCAAATGTATCTATAGGGAGCCCCGCATACAAATGTGTTCAACTGTTTACTACAAACAGAAACTGCTACAAGCATGCAGCATGTGACAAATTCATTTTCAGTAGGGCTATGTGCACAGACTAGCAGCTTCTGCTTGTAGCAAAATTATTAGGGCAAATCCTATTCACTGAGAGCACATTGAACATGGGCCAACAAAAAAAAATATCCCTCATTGGCCTGGGTTGAAAGGCAAGCTGCAAAGGTATTGTGGGAATCAAATCTTAAATGCAGCTCTTGACTGTTCAAAGGAAAAGGTGGATCCTTTACCTTGGTACTGAAGTCAGACTGCAATCAGGAAAAAAAAAGAGTAGCTCTGGTAGCGGGCAGTTGTGCAAAAAACATGTGTAAAAGAACCTGCCAGCAGCTGTGCCTGCCTTTCAGCACACAAAGTCACTGCAGGTGACTGGTTTTTATATGCACTGAAAAACCCAGACTGCAGCATAGCCTGGTCTGCACGAAACCACTGAAGATAAAATGCTCGTTACTGACCAAATGGAATAAAAGCACTGTGGTGTGCGGCAGCACTATGATTGTATTAAGTATTAAGGCCCTCTGTTGTGGGAATTGAAAGGATGCTGCACTCCCCTGAACACAAAGGAACGGCAGCGAGAGCTGAGGATTGTAGGCATTGTTCGCTTTTGTGACAGTGATTGCATTTGTTGCCTGGAGTTGCAGAAACAGTCAGACTTGCCCCTTCTGCCACTTTCTAATGAAACAAGTATCATTTTGTAACAGCTGGAAACATGAAGCAGGGGCAGCGGGGGGGGGGGAATCTAGTGCTCTGAAGCACACACTCTTTTGAGATAGTCATTGCTTCTTAGGGCAACTAAAACAAAGCCCATATACTGCTGGAAACCAGTCACCACATTTTAAGAACAGGCACATGTGAGAATACACATTTACACACCCATACTCACAGCTAACAAGGTGGATTCCTAACCCTGTCGTACCACATCTCTGGGCAAAGTATAAACCATTCCTCCTGCCCAAGGGGCCTTCCTGCAACAAAAACCCCTTTTAAGTTGGAGGAAGTCTCCTCAGGCTGAAAGAAGGTTCCTTGGAGGAAGCCTGGATCCCCGACAACATAACATGTCTGTTTCTGAACCTAGATTCAAAACAAGATTTTCAGGATATAAGCGTTCAAAAGCAAAGCACTCTTCCTCAGATACAAGTAGGAATCAAGATCCCTGAGCCCTTATATCCCAGTCAGAAGGTGGGAGGGGCATTTCAAAGAAGGGAGTCAAGATGCAAAGGTACAGTGCAAAATGTAATCAGGTTAATTTCTCAACCTGTTGTTTCCATAGTTTGGCCTGTACTGATACCCCAGATATAGAGAATAATAAGCAATGTATCTATCAAGCTGCATCAAAGTGTTAACACATCCTCCTACAATGGCTTTTCTCTAATGGTTTCCCAACCTACTTTATGGGGATTCATTATAAAGACTGCCATTGTCTTCACGAGATAGGGAATCTCACATTTTACAATTAGAAAATGGAGTCAAAATAATAATGTCAAAAAATGCTGTCTAAACAGAAAATGCAGGGACTGTTTTTACAGAGGCTCTGGCCATCCATTACTCTGTCACCCTGAGGTATATCTGCAGACATGACACTACACAGTACTCATACACAAGCTCTCCAGTGTTCCAGAAGTATGGAATTCCCCTTACACATGGCACATGGCATCTTCAAACAGCACCAGGTTCATGGCAGCATTGACCTCATTGTGATTCTCTAAGGCTTCCACTAACAGCAGGTTTAATGATTCCCAGCTCTGGACAGGCATGTATTTGGGCTCCCCTACTCCTTTTGTGAAGTGGCAAAACACGTTAATCTCCTTAGTCTGTTCCAGGGTATCCTCAATTTCCTAATGAGAAAGAACATAAATGAAACACACAAAGTTGTAGCACACAAACAAAAAATCCGCAGCTTCTAGTCACGGCTCAAGGAGAAAGTCAGGATGTGTAAAACAAACTGCTGGACTAGATGGACCACTTGTCTGGTCCAGCAGGGGTCTTCTTATGTTCTTATGATGCTGATCACCAGTCTCTTTAATTAAGACTTCCCTCAAATACATTTCCAGACAAGGGAAACTCTTGTGCAGTTCATCTTCGTCTTTCTGTAACTCTGTGTAATGATCTTTATGCTAGTCTGACACATTCATATACCAACTCCATTGCCCAGTGCAGATACCTATTCAAGCCAAAGATTCTGGTCCTCTGGAAGAACAGCAGGTTGGACCTGCAACCCCTCATGTCCATGATGTATAATGATATACATGGGCACTCAACATGGATCCCCATATACAGCACAATTATCCCTCATTTAGTTTACAGCTCTTGGACAGAAACAATCACCAGATAGATAGTTGACTGAAAGATGAAACCCTCTGGATCTTCTCTGTGGGGATCTGTTTGACGTAGCTGCCCACATTCCGTTTGATGTAGTGCTTCTTTCTATGCTTGACAACCATATATTTTTAAATAAAGCAAGTACTACAAAGATACCATAAAATCTCCATTGTTCTATCATCCAAAGAAAAGGAGATCTGGGAGCACTGCCTTGAGACGTTTCACCACTCCAAGAAGCAGGTAGCGCATAATAGTAGGATTTGGGTCTCCAGAAAAGGAGCATCCATGTTACCTATTATATTAGTAGTATGTGGAGTGCCGGTGCTGTTCCTCAACTATGACAACAAGAACTCTGGCCTCAAGTAAGCATCTGAACGTGGCCTACGTCACTTACTTCACAATACTTCTTCACAGTCTCTGTTTGCATTTTATCAAAGAGACTGACATCCTTCTCATCAACCATCTTATCCTGATAAACACGATTAGATTCATGCAGGTACAGCTTAACTAAGTCCTGGGGAGTCTTCAGACATTCAGGGGTTGAAAACAGAATACCCTGAAAAGAAACAGAGGTGAAATCAACATACACCTTATTTTTATTTATTTATTTAATGGGATTTTTATCCCGCCCTCCCAGCCAAGGATGGCTCAGGACGGCTTGCAACTCATAATTTCAACAACATATAATACAATAAAATTTGTACAAAATGGATGCAAGAGCAAATCTACAGGTCAAGTTGTGCAGACAAGACACAGGATCCAAAGAGCAGGGTGCTGCTATGGCTGAGATTTCATACTGTGTCACACCATTCATGATTTGCATGGTATAAACTACCTTGGAATTCCTCTTCAGGCTGTGTGTTCTGGGTACAAGTACACCCCTGAATCATCACACAAACCTACTAATGAATAACAGCTGACTTCAAACTCTAAACTCCATGACACCAGCACAGATCAGAATTGCCACTTCAAAATAAAAAATATGCATATGATGTATGTGAGGGGTCTATCATCTGATCACTCCTACTCCAAGTACAAATAATGACTGAAGGGTGTTAAGGAGTAATAAATCCTGGTGAAATATTTGTGTGCGTGTAGCCTAGCTCAGGATAAGCATCAACTGTCCATTAAATGGCTGAGTTTGTATTTCAGCTCAAGCTCAGTAGTAAATCTAGTTGCCTGTACAGGGACAAGATACAAATGAGAACAGAATGAGAAGGCCAAACACTGTTTTCATAAGGAGGAGCCAGGACATGCTGGCACAAAGAGAATGTCTGACTGCAAAGCACTAAGCCTTCCACCAAACAAAATGAATAAAGCCCTGAGTGAAATTTCTACTTCTTTGTGTTTCCATGGATATAGCCTTTGATATCAGTAAGTCTCATGCAAGAGTAATTAGGCACAGGATTATAACCATGATGTAAAATTTGCTGTTAAGTGAGACCATCCAAGAAGAATGTTCATCCTAGATTTCAGTAATCTCCAAGTCATGATCTGATTTCACCTCTAGCAGACAGAAAAAAATGTGGGTCTCCCCATTTCCTGCAATCTAGGTCATTCACATACTTGCAGCTTCCCACCCAATTGCAAGAGGAAGTAAACAACTGGATGCTCACTTTTTTAAAATGCACTTTAATGAAGCAGATGTTGCCTAGAGAAAAATATTAATTACTGTCAGGTAATTGTGGTGTGTTTATAACAATTCTTTAAAAATATACAGGAATATCTCTGTTGAAGTTAGTTTCAACAATAACTATGGGTTTAATGATACCAATTTAAATACCACTTTATTTTTAAATCGGAATCAGAAATTATAAGATGCACTCAAAGGCAAATGAAAATGCCTTGCTTCTCCCAGCTTCCCCAAGTTTAAAGGTTTGGCTTTTAAATCTTTTAAGGACTGCAAATAAATGAGCATCTTATCACCCAAAATACATACTTTTAAAAACTAGGAGCCTTGAATAAGGAAGTGTCCTCTGCACCCAAAATAAAGTTTGGACCGCCACACTTCATACACCCCTATGTTCAGCAGACTCTCCCCTTCAAGGGGGCATATGCTGTTTCCTGTTCCAAAGTGCAGTTCTTGTGCCAGCTGCTCCAAAGTGTGGTGCCCCAAGGAAAATCACACAGACAGACGCTGGGGCCAGGCTGCACCCACAAAGCACCCTTTCAAATACCCCAAATGACACATCACCACACTCTGAAGACTGTCCCCTGCAAGAAGACATACAGTGCTGCCCGGTCCAAACACTGGTTCCAGTGCCATGAGCTTCTTTTTGGATTGCCTTCCAGAGGCCTGTATTTCAAAGAAGACTTCAATAAGGAAGTGCCCTCTGTACCCAAAATAAAGTTTGGACCGCCACAGTTCATACACCCCCATATTCAGTGGACTCTTCCCTTCGAGGAGAGATATGCTGTTTCCTGGCCCAAAGTGCAGTTCTGCCAGCTGATCCAGAGTGTGGTGCCCCCAGGAAAATCACACAGGCAGACACTGGGGCCAAGCTGAACCCCTAAAACAATCTTTCGACCACCCCAAATGACTCATCACCATGCTCTGGGTGATGAGTCATTTGGGGTGGTCGAAAGATTGTTTGGGGTGGTCGAAAGATGCTCTGGAGACTGCCCCTGCAAGAAGAAATACAGTGGTGTCTAGTCCAAATTCTGGTTCTGGCAACACAAACTTCTATTTGGGTTAACACCAAGAGGCCTGTAATTTCAAGAGCGATTTGAATAAGGAGATGGTTTGACGGCTTGTCCTATACACCCCAGAATAGGATTTGGACTGAAATGAGACAATAACAGAACACCACTAGTGGTCACATACAGCTCTCAACTCAAAACAGCTCAGTGCATCATCAGCAACTTACAACCTCTACTGGATAACGACAGTACTCTTTCAAAAGTACTGGGGGGCAAACCTTTTCTAGTGCACAGACAGCCTCCATTCTCAAACTCCTCACCCGCAATAATACAGCATCTAATTTGAACACTGGTACCAGAGTTTGCAACAAACCCAGATGCCAACTTTGCTGCCACATACATCCAAAAAACACAATCACTGGACCTAACAACATCAACTATACCATCTCAGGCTCATTCACTTGCTCATCTTCTAATCTCTCCTATATTATAAAAGGGTTTTGGGTGCCAGAATTCTAAAATGCACTCCTTTAGTGTTAGGCCGAAAAAACTGCCACTCGGAAGACACTGGCTGGGTTCATTGGCTGCTTTGTGCAGTCCCGCCCAGCGTTCCAAGGTCATTTACATATGGAAGCTGAGTGGACTACACTCCATTCCACACCTCAGACTCACCCCCCCCCCACAAGGCAGTTGGAATTTTCAGTTGGGAGAGAGAATGATGTCAGCTGCTCCCTAGGCAGAGGCTGTGTGTGTGTGTGGGGTGTGTGTGTGTAAAACTTAAGACAGACAGGCAGATAGGGTTGCCAACTCCAGGTTGAAAACTTCCAGGATATTTTAGGGATGAAGCCGGCTGAGGGTGGAATCTGAGGAGGAGGAGGAAGAGGGGGACCTCAGACAGATACAATGCCATACTGCCCACACTCCAGACAAGCTGTTGCCAGTCTCCAGGTGACAGCTGGAGAGATCTTAAAGCTTTGGTGCTACTTCAAAGTTCCCCAGGAGCCCAAAACAGAGTAGTGTTTTGGAAAATCTTGAGGAATTGTTTGGTGCATTTACGATGGGGCTCCTGGGGAACTATTGTTGCCAATCTTGGCCCAGCACGGAAGGCCGATGCCTCCGTCGCCCGGCCGAGATTGGGGGGGTGGGGGCGAGGCAGGCGATGGAAGGCCGATGCCTCCGTTGCCTGGCTGGAGTGGCCGCGGGGGGGTCTGGAGTCGGGCGGCCGCTGGCGGGGGACGCAGTCGCCCGGGCCGAGATTGGGGGGGCAAGGCGGGCGACAGAAGGCCGAGGCCTCCGTCGGCCGGCCCTCTACAGAATCCACCCCCCAAACCTCCAGGTATTTCCCTCCTTAGAGCTGGCAACCCTACATTCCCCTCAGTGCCTGTTGGTAGGCAACTAAGCTTGGTCCTGTCACCTACTTTGGCCTTTGGGAGAAAACACATTGGGGCCAGTCCTGATAGGGTTGCCAACTCCAGATGGGAAATTCCTGGAGATTTGAGGGATGGAGCCTGAAGAGGGTGAGGTTTGAGGAGGGGTGGGACCTCAGACAGGTACACTGCCATAGACTCCACCCTTCAAACCAGTCAGTCCCTCATAGGGAACCATTGTTGCCAATCTCCAGGTGAGGGCTGGAGAGCACTCAGAATTACAACTGCTCTGCAGAAGGGAGGGCAGAAGTCAGCTGAAGTCAAAGGGGCAGATAATGGTAGGTTGATGGCTAGCTGGGAAGGAGATGGGGTTGCCAACTACATGCTGACAAATTCTTAGGGATTTGAGGGGTGGAGCCTGGAGAGGGTGGGGTTTGCAGAGGGGTGGGACCTCAGACAGGTAGAATGCCATAGACTCCACCCTCCAAACCAGCCATTTTGTCCTGGGTAACAATTGCTGCCAATCTCCAGGTGAGGGCTACAGATCACTCACAATTACAACTGCTCTTCAGGTAGCAGAGATCAGTTCCTCTGGAGAAAACAGTGGACTCTGTCATTATACCCTGCTGAGGTCACCACAGCAAATTGACACTGTTTGCCCAAAGCCAGAGCACTGCCCCAGAGCCTCTTTCTAGATCCCGTTGTATTGCTTTCACAACGGGCTTTACTGCTAGTATTGTATATGCCATTAAATGCCAACAATGCCTTTCAGTTCTCTACATAGGACAAACAGGTCAAATCTTATTCAAGTCTTCTTTGAAATACAGGCCTCTGGGAGGCAATCCAAATAGAAGCTCATGGCACTGGACAGTCTGCAGAGTATGGGGATGTGCCATTTGGGGTGGTCCAAAGAGTGTTTTGGGGTGCATTATGGCTGAAGTGTCTGCCTGTGTGATTGTCCTAGGGGCACCCTGCTTTGGAACACCTGGCACAAGAACTGTGCTTTGGACCAGGAAACAGGATATATTCTTTTGAAGGGGAGAGTACTGTGAACTTGGGGGTGTATTATGTGTGATGGTCCAGACCTTATATTGGGGTTCAGAGCTTTCAAACTCTCCTCAGTGTTTTTGGTTAAATTCATGAATAAGTCGCGAATAAGGAATGAATAAGGAACTGGGAATGAGGAACCAACTTCCGCCTCATCTGGGCCAAGCTGATAGAGAGATACCTGCAGCTAGGATGAGGCTTCATTAGAGGGAAAACCTGAACAACAGTTTAGTGTGTGGGATAATAATCATCAGTTCAAGGAACAATACAGTGTTGGCAGCAGAGTTGGGTAATATGCTAATTATGCACAGCAAGAAATGTTTTCTGCAGTTTCCCATACTGCTTTGAAACATAGCAAGAGCCCAAATAGTGCTGAGGTTTTTTGCTTTAGCAGAGCCAGAAGCCTCTATTCTTTATTTCCATTTTCACTTAATCCCATTTCAGTCCATTTATTTGTTTTAAATGAAAGCTACCATGACTTAATTCATCAGCCAGTTATTAAGCATACAGCTCATATTATACCAGCTCTGATCCTTAAAGTTTATGCACCATAAACCCACTACACTTCAGGCAGAGCCTTCACCCATTTCAGTTGTCATCTTTGTCAAGATATGGACAGAAGGCTTTCTTGAGAATTTCACATCCATGTGAGTTTCATTTTATGTGCACACAGAATAAAGCCTTCTCTACTGTGCCACACAACTGTTTTCTTATTTATTCAAAATATGTATGCCCTTTCTGTAACAATGACTTCTTTTTTTAAAGAATTTTATTAGTTTTTCAAAAGTGAAAGAAAAAGAGGACAACAACTACAAACAAAGAAAGACAAACATTGAACAAATATGGAGTCTGTACTCATTGTAACTACTTAAATTTTACATGAATAGAATCAGTCTGTTATGCACCTAGAGCATTTTAACCTTAAAAAAAAGAGATTATGTTTTAGATGTTATAATCCAAGCTTTGCAAGATAATGCTCAATCCATTTATAGTATCTTGACCAGTTCTTCTCAAAAACTTCATCTTTTTTATCTTGTGATTGTAAAGTTATCAAGTCAACTCAAGTCAGCCTTTATTGGAGATGACGTTTTAGATGTTATAATACACACGTTGCAAGATAATCCTCAATCCATTTATAGCATCTTGACCAGTTCTTCTCAAAAACTTCATCTTTTTAATCTTGTAATTGTAAAGTTAATTTGTCCATTTCCGCTGTTTCCAATAGTTTAGAAATTATTTTTTCTTTAGATGGGACTTCTTTTTTCCAATGTTTGCATGCAAAATCCTAGCCATAGTTATTACATGTATAATCATATATGTATCTGATATTTTAAAATTCTCTGGAATAATATTTAATAAAAACAATTCTGGTACAAATGGCAACGTTATATCTAACATTTCTTACAATAGCTCATGTAACCATATCCAATATTTTTTTGTAACATTACAAGTCCACCACATGTGAAAAAAGAACCAGTATACTGCTTACATTTCCAGCATACATTTGACATACCAGGATACCATTTTGCTAAATTTTCTGGCATCATGTGCCATCTATGGAACATTTTATATATATTTTCTTTAAATGGTATAGATTTTTTAAATTTTATATTTGTTTTCCATACCTTAGTCAATTGGTCAAATTGTATATTGTGTCTTATATTTTGTGCCCATTTAATCATAGAAATTTTTATTATTTCATCTTGCATTTTAGTATCTAATAACAAAGTATAAAATAACTTTATAAAATTTCCATCTATAGATAACAAGATCTTATCTAATTATATGGGTTTATCATAAAAATCAGTTGGTTTATCCTTTACATATCTAAAGTCGTGCCCTTTCCCACCAGTTTAAATAAATTCCCTGTCTTTGTAGAGTATCGTGTGACATTAAGTTATTTTCCTTATCTAGTATATCTTCATATCTCCACAGTTGTTCTTTGGTAAATAAAGTGGGATTTATAAAGGCCTCTAATGGTGAAACCCATTTAGGTATTTTTGTATAAAACATGTTTTTAACCTCTTGCCATATCTTCAGTAAAGATGCTCTCAGTATATGTTGTTTGAAGTACTTATGGATATTACTTTTCTCATACCATATGAAGGCGTGCCAACCTAATCATGACCTTCTAGCTTTAACAGTCTTGGATTTTCTAAGGTGATCCATTCTTTTATCCATATCAGGGCTGCTGCTTTATAATAAAATGCCAATCTGGAACTGCAAAGCCTCCTCTTTCTTTTGCATCCTGTAGTATTTTCATGTTAATTCTATGTCTTTTACCTTGCCAAATAAATTGGCGTATCAATTTTTCTATTTCCTTAACATATTGTTGATTTTTTACAATTGGAATTGTCTGAAATAAGAAGAGAAATCTAGGTAATACATTCATTTTTACAATGGCTATTCTTCCCATAAGAGATAGTTGTAAATATTTCCAGTTTTCCAAATCCTTTTTAATTACAGTCAAAAGTCTCATATAATTATCTTTTAGCAATGAGCTGCACCTATTTGTTAAGGTTATCTCCAAGTATTTTATTTTCTTCTGAACTTCAATGCCAGAACTATCTTGTAATTGCTGTATCTGTTCTTTTGTGCAGTTTTTGGTGAACCTTTTCTAGTTCCTTTCTGTATTTCTATATTTTGTGAAAGGTCTCCATTTATCACGACCTTAGCATATTGTTTAGTGTAAATTGCTTTCACCATTGTGAAAAAATTTTCTCCGCAATGCCAGGTTGATAGCTGTTCTAACATAAAAGACCAAGTAAGATTATCAAAAGCCTTCTCTGCATAAAGAAATACCAATGCCAGTTGTTTTTCAGGGTGTGCTTCGAAGTATTCTAATACATCTTAAAAAGTTCTCACATT
The DNA here is from genome assembly GCF_001447785.1 of Gekko japonicus. Taxonomy (NCBI): domain Eukaryota; kingdom Metazoa; phylum Chordata; class Lepidosauria; order Squamata; family Gekkonidae; genus Gekko; species Gekko japonicus. The sequence continues at coordinate 57,559 of NW_015168774.1, read as the reverse complement.
ATTTCTCATTTGTCTTTTGGGTAAAAATCCTGTTTGATCTTGATATATTATTTGAAGTAGGACTAAAATAGGACTAAAATAGATGCAAATACCTTACAATCAACATTTAAGAGTGAAATTGGTCTGTAATTTTTTATTTATTTCTCATCTGTACCCAATTTATACATTAAAGTAATCAATGCATGATTCCAAGACTCTGGAATTTTCTTCTGTTCATTAATATTATGTATAGTATTGTCATGATCTCGGCTGTGCCACCAGAGGCCTACTAGGCCCAGGGAGCCTGGCTAGCAGTAGGGGAGGCTGGACCTACAAATCCCAGAAGGCCTTGGGAAGTTGTGGTACTGATTTTGACCAATAGGGAAGAAGAGGACTGGGGAACAAAAGAACTGGTGCCAGAGCAGAAGCTGTTCTTCTTCCCAGAGGGCAGAGCCAGAAGGAAGGCTGCTGCAGGGAAGAGACCCTCATCCTGAAGGAAGGGTGAGTAGACTAAGGCCACTGCAGATAGTGAACTAGGAACAGTATATATTTAGACGTGTTAGGGCATTTGATTTCTTTCCTTTTCACCCACTTACTGTTATTATTCTGCACCTTGTTGTTTGACCTCCTATAAAATAAACCTTTTCTTTGTTGTACTCTGCCTGGTCCTCATGCCTATTATTCAGCCAAAAGGGAGGTCTGAAGGTCTTGGGAGGGTGCTCTGGGCCTTCTCAAGGGATCCTAATTCCAGAGTGATGGTAGCGTCAGGTGACACCCCACCTGAGCCATGACAAGTATATTTTAGTAGTAGTGCAATTTGGTCTTCAAATATCTGGTAAAACTCTGTTGGTAGTCCATCTGGGCCTGGAGTCTTCTTTTTCTTCTGATTTCTAATTGCTTCGACTACTTCAGCAAAAGAAATTGATTCATTTAGGATTTTCCTTTGATCTTCTGTAAATTCTTTTTTTATCATTTTTAAAGAAATCTTTAATTTGATCTTGATTGGTGTCTCCCTTTTGATATAAACTTTTATTTAAAAATTCAATAATCTTAAATTCCTTGGAGGTATTTTTCTTCTTCTCCTGTTTCATTCTTCAATATCTTTATATGCTTCTTTTTTATTATTTTCTTAATTTATATGCCAGCCATCTTGTAGGTTTATTTGCATTTTCAAAATAATTTTGCTTTACATACATAATTTTTTTTTGCAATTTCTTGTGTCAGGAGACAGTTAAATTGGTGTTGAAGATTTTTAATCTTAATCCTTGCTTGGTCCAACGAGGATCCTAACTTCATCCTTTCTTCTTTTTAAATTTGTTCTTCAATCTGTGTAAACTTTTGTTTTCTTTGTCACCTCACCCAAACATCTTGTCTGATGAGCCATCCTCTCGCATAGGCCTTAAAGGCATCCCACACTATATCCATAGAAATGTCAGGCTGCATATTCAGTTTTAAAAATTCTTGAAATTCTTTTTTTGAGTCAGCTTCAAATTCTGGATTTTTTAAAAGCCATAGGTTCATAGACCATCTAGTCTTTTTAGGAGTATCTTGTAATGTCAAAAATAAGGGACTATGATCTGCAAATGTTGATGGAAGAATATGTCTAAAATATTATTTAACTTGGTTGTTGAGATCCAGGCCATATCGAATCTTGACCATGACTTATGTCTTGCTGAGAAAAAGGTAAAGTCTGATTTGTTTATATTTCTAATTCTCCATGCATCCACCAAACTAAATTCTTCAAGCAGTTTTTTTTAAAAAATTGGCATTTTATTTCCTGGCTTCTGTTTTCCTGGGTTTTTTTCCTATCTAAAGCTTTATCGAATACAGCATTATAATCTCCAATTATACAAATCTCTTCATAAGCTTGATTTGAAAGAATCTCCTGCAAGGATTTGTAAAATTTCTCCTGTTCCTGATTTGGTGCATATATGTTAACTATCAATGTTTTTTTGGCTTGTATCTGTATTTTCACTATTAGCACTCTTCCATCTTCTGAGTTCTAAATTAATTCTGGGTGCAGATGGTCTTTTACATAGGTGACTACCCCCCTCTTTTTCTCTTGTTTATCCACTGACGCAAAGGTTTTCCCAAATTTTTTAACTACTAAAAGTTTCTGGTCTGTATGTTTGAAATGAGTCTCCTGTAGGCAAATTACATCTGTTTGCATCTTTTAAATTTGTTGAAATATTTGTCTTCTTTTTTGTAGGGCATTCAAACCGTTGACATTTATGGAGATTATTTTTAGTTTTTTTCTATCCACCTTTCCCTCTTTTTTTTGGGATCCAGTTTTTTTTTTCTTGTCTTGCAGTCTCGTGGTATCTTGAAGTGGTATTGCCTTAGGATTTTTCTTTCCAGCCCCTGTTCTTGATCCTGTTGCACCTTGTCTCTGCAATTCTTCATCCGATTCTTTTGAGACTTCTTCCTCTTCTTGTAACAATGACTTCTAAGGCAGCTTACAACAGAAATCAAAACAACTACAGTAAGTTGTGGTGGTGGAAACGGCCATCATGTTGCAGCCGACTAATGGCAACCCTGTTGGGTTTTCAAGGCAAGAGATTAAGAGAGCGGGTTTGCCATTGCCTGCTTCTGTGTAGTGATCCTGGACTGCCTGGGTGCTCTCTCATCCAAATACTAACCAGGGCCAACCCTGATTAGCTTCTGAGATCTGATGAGATCATGGTAGCCTGGGCCATCCAGATCAGGGCTGAACAATAAGTCACAGGTGGAAAAAGAAACTAATGCAACAAACTCCACAGACACAAACCAACATCAAGACTTCTATTACTTACAGCAATAAATGAAAGGTGCTTTGTACTAAACAATCTGCATACAACTTTAAAAAATAAAACTGGAAATTTCTTTTGATACAGGAAATGAGTTTGGGCTTATCACTAATTATTTACAGATCTTGTGAAGACAAGAAATGAGTGAATACCTGGGACAGAGCACAATGTAAATTGAGGTTACTCATGCTGGCATGGCAAATGAAATTACTGAGATACGAGTACTACAGGTTAACTATCAGGGGCTTGAATTTGTATGCATTTTGTGTAAGACATCCTTAAACTGTGAACATCTCAGTCAACTAGAAAACAGCAGCTATAAAAGCAATCTTCAAGCAGCCTTGATATTCAAAGCCATTCAACAATGACCCACTTGATTTCTGAGCTGGATTAAAGGGGATGTCATTACAGACCACTACTTCAAACATGTCTCCATTCACATCCACTTTAGAGGTTAAAAGGAGTTTCTGGTATCAAACACTGAACAAATCACAAAATGAAGTTATAGCCGCAAACCAATTTTAGCATTATCATCCTGCCAACATAAAAACAAGAAGCACTTAATGTAACTTGGCAGAAAGACAATCAGAACTCAGGGCTTCTTGTGAAACAAACCCATTTATTTTTTTATTATTTCTAAACATGCTCCTCAATGACATGCCAACTAGAGACTCTCAGCTATTTTCCAGTGGATTCTGCCTTTTTTTCATGCCATGCCATGGTATGACACTTCAAGTAAATAATATTGTAAATCATTCTCTTTAATTTCAAAGCTTGATGTAGTTAGGGGAAACACCCACCGACCGGAAGAAACAATAAGCACCTAAATGGAAAAAACTACTTACTTGGAAGACATTGGACAAGTCCCTTAGGTTGAAATTGTAATGAAATTTGATAGCTGTTGGCAGGAAAGTTGCAGCCACTTTCAAGTGAAGGGCAAGTGCCAGATTTATTAACTGCTGTGATGATTTCTGTAAAGCCCCAGGGAAGTTCCCCTGCTTCAGGTGCTGTGTTAGGATTGTGCTGTAAATGGTGGATAGAGCATCTGACCCAGGAAATGAAAGGGCAAACACACTGAAGTGGCGCTGCAAGAAAGCAAACAAACACAAGCTTGGGTGACATCTCTTCCACTGGTGCCTCTTTTCCTCTAACCTAAAAAAATAACAAATGACACAGTTGTCTGCTTTAGATTATTCCCACACTGCCCCTTTCTGTTCATACCCTGTCTTCAGTTTCCTTTTTTTGTAGCAAATCCTGGGTTGATTCTGTACCAAAGTTTTCAAAGTTGTACAGTTAGCTTCATGTAGACACAGTCCACATCAGTTTGCCTCACATTATTAATGCTTCCAAGGACTAGATGAAAAATGCTTCTCCTAGCCAGGTGAACAAGAAATACCTGCAAGCGTGGGTTGATAGTGAAGCTACCAGCCGTGGGATTCATGCACGACACATACTGCACATTCATGATTTCCTTCAGGGACAGCTTGTTTCTGTCATACCTTTACCAGAAGGAGAATAAAAAAGAATGCATCATCCTAATCACAGCCTATTAGTGACAAACAAACAGCAGTGTGACTGCTGGACATTGCCAAGTCTCAAGCAGTATGGCTGATAGGTCTTGGGCACCTGCTGCATCCCAGCTGTTTTCAATTAACATTCTAACACAGGCTGTGTGATTTGGGGGATAAATTTAGAATTCACATATGTTTGCACAAAGTCTTGCACACCATGGACTTGCTTTAAGGCACAGCCTCAAATTTCCATTACAAGTATTTATACCTAATGCTTTGGGATCTTGGTGCAGCACTGCTCAAGTCACCATGGGTCCACTGACATTCATGCTTATCATAAGTTGTACAGATGTACTTAAGATGCTAATAACTGCACACTGCTCCATGGTGACAACAGAGGGTAGGCCCAGCAAAGACCTTGTTCTGCTCCCCACTGCTTTCCTTCTGAGAAATGAGGTACAAATCAGTGGCAACTGGTGTGAAAAGTTAAACTAGGCTAGTGATAAAGTGGTCATATCTCATGTTTGTTTTTCTAATCTTGAAAATTGGTAATAAGCAGACCATTTTCTGTCCCGTTTTTCATAGTGCTTGAAAGTTTTCATGCTCATGCAGGTCTTTATAAAGTAAAACAGCACACAGTGCCCACCCATATGAGATCTGTGTTAAATTAACACCAAGCCATTGGTGACCAATATTATCATTAGGCTGTTGGGGGGAGGGGAGGGTCAACATCTGAAGGATAAAGCAAATGACTTTTTAAAAAGACTAGCAGCAGGTCTGCTTCAGGTCTGCTTCTGGTGCCATGCTGTAGGGACTCCTGTAAGCAACTCTACAGCATTGAAGTTCAGGTTCCCTTTAACAGGGCTGGGTGTAAGCAGACTTGCAGTCAAGAGGAAATCTAACAAAGAAAGAAATTTTAGCAAGAGAGATGCAGAAATACCACTGGATTAAGAGTCTCACATTCTATTGTATAACTAGTGGGACAAGAAGAACTGGATGGTGTGTGATCCTATTGTGGTAGATTAAGTGCACAAAGGTTTCTCATAGGCTCCTGAAATGAGAGGCTTACCAGTGCCCATAGTCCAGATGCTGACGGATCAATGTGTGAGGCTGAACTGTCCCATAACTGTCTACTTCAGGCATATTCATGTCATCAATAAAGTAGATAATTTTCTTGGCGCCAGGAGGACTATAATTTCTTCCAGCCTTCTTATCTAGTGGCTTCTCAAGGACAGCTGAGAGAAACAAAGGCATAGAACATTAGAAGTCACAGTCTTAACTCCATTGTTACAAGATTGATAATTTAGGCAACTTTATACTGTAAGAGAGCTAGAAACAAGCTGACGCCTGCAATGGAGTAACCACATCCATAATGAGTCGAGTGAGCCGTGATAACTGTATGTCAGTCATTACCCATCACTACAGAAGTACAAGAATTAAGGCAAGAGAAAGACCAATCAGAAGGTTACAATAGCTGAAGAGTTTAAGCAGTTACCATTGAGAAAAACTAATGTTAGCAACATTTAAATCTTTTCTTTTCTGCTTGCCCAACAGGGCAAGGTTTATCGTGTTTTTTTTTAAGTTTTATGAAAGAGCAATACAGTTTAAAATATCTAGCCAAACGTCTCGTTCCAACATCATATTTGCATACATGTTACCATTTTTCCTTGTCTTAACTAATATTCAAACAACATAAATCAATAATCTATTCTTAATAAAACAACTAATTTTTCTATATCCTATCTGCTATATTTCATTTTACCTACAATACACTATTCCTAATCAACTTCATGTCTATAAACCTAAAAAGTAAAATAAGAAACAAATATTTCTTAACGGTTTAAAGATACTAATTTGGGCACATTATTATTTTTTATATGTTAACACTTTGTTCTCTTTAAAATGTTCAATCATATTATCAATAATGTTAACTTTTGAAATCCAATTTACTTACAAACTTTTCCAATGTATATTGAGTATCAATTCTTAAAGTCATAAAGCCGAAAATCCTTCACCTTACACTGTGTCCTCCTGTCTATTCTCTTATATCATTTAAATCATTACACATTCTCTATATAAACAGTCCTTGTTTGTTCATTTCCCTGCGGTACCAACTCTATAGTTCAAACTACCCTATATCTTTTTGTCTCCAGTCAGTTAAAATTTAGCAAATAATCCAAGTATATTGTTTCAGATTAAACAGCCCTTAAACATGAATATATCTTTTTATCTCCAGTTAAAATATTGCAAGACCAGGTATATTGTTTCAGATTAGACAGTCCTTCTTCATATATTTTTTACTTATACAATTTGTTTTTTTTTAAGCTTCCTCTGTTGATTTCTCTTAAGAATTATCACTTTGTAGGTCTTTGTAGGTTTCTTTGTAGGCTTCTCCCTCCTCTCTAAGATTGCTTGTGTGGAGAATCAAACAGCTCTCAGCAATTATTTCAAACTCTGAAAACACATTATTCAGTCTAGCAACAGCAAAGACTAAAGTCTCTGAGTAGTCAAAATAACCACTGAGTGTTTCTTTCGTTGTGATGCTCTTATCTTCTAACAGTCTGTGTCGCTCGTGTCATAGGTGACGACAGCTGCGTTTGGCAGTCAGATGTTTCCAGTCTCTCAAAGCCAATCAAAGTGTTTCCCAGGGCATGAAGAATGGCCACTGTAATCTCAGTTACCATTTTTTGCTTTATACCTTCCCAAAAGGCTTCTGACAGTTGGAATACATCTCCATCTTCCTGAAAGTCTTTCTTTTCAATTGGAGTCAAAATAGCCATTTTGTTCTTTAGCCGACAGTTTGAAAACAACAGTCTCTATGGAATTGCGCAGTTAGAATTCCAATGCCATTTTCGATCCAACCATCCATTTTCTTTTCCATAAATCAGATAAGCCTCAGTTCTTTTAAATTTGTCATCCCTTTAATGATGTTTTCAAACAAGCAGATAGAAGATTTCAATATGTTGCTTTGCCTCTATGTTTTTATTGCGTTGACTTCCCTAAACTCTGCCCAGCTGCTCACCTCCGGAGTGCATAGGGAAAG
>NW_015168774.1:42124-50222 GCF_001447785.1 Gekko japonicus | reverse complement strand
AAGATTTACGGGGCAATAAAAGAAAGAGATTACTCACTGAATCTTCACCAAGATGTTGAGGTGAGGTTGAAGGCTCTTAATGTGGGGGTTGTTACAACTTGTCAGCCGTGCTCCCACAGCTGTTTCCTTGAAGCTTCTTGCACAGGACGATCCGACTCCTACACCAGCTGTAGCCACATGCGGGGGGCTCAGATTAAAGTCCTTTGCGACTGATATCTTGTACATGAAATATTGGGTGAACTCCTGTCATCTCCAGTGACTGGAAACTCCAGTAAGTCCTCTAAAAAAGCTCCAAAGTTGGTGAGATTCAGGGAGCCCTGAAAATCTCAACCACACCGTTGCACAGAAGCCCCGCCTCAGCAACATTTAAATGTTGAAGGTGATGCGGCTCAGAGGCTGAAAACTGGAAAACACGTGGAAACAAGAATGCAAGTTTAGAAGATGAGGCAGTAAAGATGAGCAAAATATAGAGGGAAAGGAAAAAGATAAAAGGGGGAGGTATATTACAGTTCTGGCAATGATGCCATATACAGAATGCAGAGGACTAGGACTTGCCCGTTCTGATACTTCAGCAATCCCTGAATTGGGGGACAGGATTTTTGGTAGCAGCCAGGCAACAAGGAGGGGCAGAGAAAATTTCAGCCTACATGCACCTTCATTATACTTGGATCAGAAAAGGAAGGATTTCCAATGACAGCCAGGACAATATGCTTACAGAAGACAAGCTGACATTACAGTTATCAAACAACGATTACATACAGGAATTTCTCTTTCACTGAAAGATGTATATCAGAAACCTAAGCAGGTATAGCCGCAGGAGGTAAGGGCCAAGTATGTGTGTGTGTTCAGGGAAGAACTGCCACCACCACCAATGTTCCCTCTAAGCTGAGTTAGTGTGAGCTAGCTCACACTAACTCAGCTTAGAGGGAACACTGACCACCACCCATCACCACAAAGGGCCTGGCAGGAATTTGAGGCATCCACCAAATTTTTCATTCATCAAGTAAATTCCAGTATAGGAATGCCAAGATCACATCTAATGGCAGAACTTGATGGGATGCCAGTCATGAGCATGTTACTAAAAACATCAGCTCTGCATTCAATTTGCCCCTCACATTGATCATCACATTGCACATTTCCTCACCCCTTTGCAGCAGCCAACGATGCAGAGAGGAAGTGGGGAAACATGTGACATGATGATGTCATGTTACACCTTTCTGTTAAAAAATGTGACAGAGAAAAGAGGAACTGGATGTGGAATTGTTTCTTGCAGTGTCACATCTATTTCCACCCTTTGGTGGCAGCAAATATGTCTCCATCACACAACAGGAATGTCAGCCAATCTGAGCTCCCTGGCATGCATACCTATAATAAATATGTGGATATAAATACAGGCTAGAAAAATGGACCTGCAAATAAAGAAGCAGGCTATATAATAGGATGCCCTGACCTGGGGAGCCCTGGCTAGCCCAATCTTGTTAGATCTCGGAAGCTTAAGCAGGGTCAGCCCTTTTCAGTACTTGGATGGGAGACCACCAAAGAAATCTAAGGTTGCTATGCAAAGGCAAGCAATGGTAAACATCTCTTGCCTTGAAAATTCTAAAGGGTCAGCATAAGCGAGCTGTGGATAAAAACTTTTTTATAAGCTTGGGATGAAAAGCTTATGTGCAATTAGTCAATAAAACATTTTTGGGCATGACTGCTATATTTTTTCCGTGGTATAATGATTCTACAATATAGAATATTACTCATCCAAGATATTGATCTTGTTTACCTTGGCTTTCAAACGAAATTTTGGCCTGTCAGGGAAAAAAAGCCATTCAGTGGGTTGACAAGTCATTTTATTGAATCCTGGAAGATGTAGATCAGGATTGTCAAGCTCTCTCTTTCAAAGGCTTGGAATTCAACCATATTTCTTTAGTAAGAAGATGACTGAGTTAAATGATTAGGTATTTTAACACCTGTTCCCATTAGTTATTACCTAGATGATCAGTGAGAATCTGTCTGAGGCCGTATACAGACTATTAAAATTTAAAACAAGTCAACTGAAAGAGTGGGAGATTGAACAAATACTGTACACAGCCAGTGACCAAGAAAACTAAGCTAGATGAAAAATTCACTTAGGCTGTATAGCATTCATCAAACGGAAGTGGTGTTACCAAAAAGGCACAGTGTGTCTGCTGTTGAATTGGAAGTTGTACAACACCAGCTTTTCTCAAGTCATCGCTCAGAGTGCCAAATCTCATACATGAGCAAATCTAACAGAAAACTGCTTAAAGTTAAAGAAAAGGTGTCACGGGCAGTTCAGAGGAGGAGAAAAATCATCCAGTTGAACAACAAAATGCAGTTATGCTTATGTCCTTCCTCCAGTCCCTGGATGTATGGCAACCACTGTTGTGATTTTAACAGGGAATACTGCCTTGGGCTTTGGTGAATATACTGAGTAACTCTCTCCCCCCCATACTATATGTACCAGCTCTAGGCCCCTAACTGACATAGCAGGTGGAAATTATTATGGAAAGATGAAAGGAAGTGATGTCACAGAAGTAGGTTTTCTTTTGGGGAGGACCAAACAGGAAGACAAAGGTGACAGCAACATGCTCTTGGATGCCTCTGCCCCGAACTTGGCATTTATGAAAGTCATATGGAGAAAGGTGTGTGTGTGTATTTTAAATGTCTGTTCTCATGAAAACAACAAGCTATTGAAAAAGGCTTCACTTATGCAAGTTGTCATCTCTAAAAGGCATGTCACTTTGCCACAAATGTCACTGTTAGGAAATTTCTTCCAACAGATAAATATCTGTGTCAAAGAAAGCATGTGTCAAAGAAACTTCCAATTTCCCCCTAAGCTATTCTATTTGGGCTGCCATAGGGGAGGGGACTGCGGTGGCTGAAGTGGTTAAGATGCTGAACTGCAGATCAGAAGGTTGGTAGTTCAGCAGTTCAAGACCCGAGTGCCACAAGACGGAGTGAGCTCCCATCTCTGGTCCCAGTTCCTGCCAACCTAGCAGTTTGAAAGCAAGAAACTGCAAGGGGGGGGGGGTTATAAACCCTGCCTGAATGAGCGTACTTTTACCATGAGTAACTATCTAATCACATCAATAGAGGAAAGTTTGCCTCTTCTTTAAAGATACAAACCCCCCTTTAAACTTTAAAAGCATTTAAAAGCTGAGGTGGGAGGTCCCCCCCCCAACCCTCTAATACAGCGGCAAGCAAAAGGGATTTTGGATTGGGATCCTTGGATAAAATGGTGGGCAGTAAAGGAATGCCTTGACTTCTTTCTGAAATTTGGATACCTTCATTATTTGCAACGCACCCAATTTTTTGTGAGTGGAAGCACTAGATATTGTTACGTTCTCAATTTTTGTCCCCCCTTACTGGGGTGGAGTGTGGATCTAATATCTCCCCCCCCCCCGTTTTTGTGCGTGGCTACCTGGGAAGAAGTCTGGGTTTGTCTTACGTTTTATTTTTTGGGGGGGGGGGTTGTATCCCTTTACTGGTTTTATTCTGAGATTATAAACTTTATAAACGTTTAAGCACTAATTAATAAGCAACTAAAGTAACTTCATCACATTTTTGTGCTGCTTGGATTACTAGAACTGGCTGGTTAAAGTTGACTGAGATTCCCCCCCCCCTTCTCTTTCTCACTGTGTTTTTTTGTACTCTCCATATAAGGAGAAAAGAAATAGCTTGGTTTTAGCTGTTGTTTTGCATTGTTGTGGTTTGGGCTATGGCTTAAAAAGAGATACATACACACACACAAGGCGGAAGAAAAAAGTATTCTGTTTACATTTATACAGTACAGTGAGTTCCAAAACAAAACTGTAGGAAAAGTAAGCTTTGTGGGGAAGGATGAATCTAACTGGGCTTCCCCCCCCCCCTTTGGCTGAGGTGCCTTTTGCCTCCAGATTTTGCTCCTTGATTTTTGCAGAGAAAACTGCTTAAAGATGGCTGGGTCCAACAAACCTCCCAAAGTTCCAGCAAGTTCACCAGGTGTACCCAGATCAGCCTCTGCTACCATAACATCCACACAAACAAAGGAATTGCAAGCTTTAATCCAAGAAACAATAAAAGGTTCAATTCTAGAGGCAATTGACCCAATTAAAGAAGCAATGAAAGAAATGACTCAACAATTTTCTATCCACATGCAGGGCCTACTGAAACAGATAGCTGACAACACAGAGAAATTAACAAAACAACTGAAAAGATGGATACCAAAACAAAAGAAATGGAGTACAAATTACAAGCAACAGATCTTAAACAGACACAGTTGGAACAAGACCTGATCAGACGACAGGTAGATAAAGCATCCTTTGTCTTGAGATTTCAAAACATCCCAGAAGAGCAAGATGAAGATATTAGAAAGAAGATGGCCCGTATTTTGGCGGATTATATGAAAGCAGAAGAGCCAGAGAAGGTATTAGATGAGCTTGATATAGCTTTTATCCAGAGAGCCAGTTTGGTGTAGTGGTGAAGTGTGCGGACTCTAATGTGGGAGAACCGGGTTTAATTCCCTATTCCTCCACTTGTACCTGCTGGATGACCTTGGGCAAGCTGTAGTTCTGATAAGAGCTGTTCTTGAAAAAGAGCAGTTTCTGTCAAGAGCCCTCTCAGCCCCGCCTACCTCACAGGGTGTCTGGTGTGGTGAGGGGAAGGGAAAGGAGTTTGCAAGCTGCTCTGAGACACCTTTGGGTAGTGAAGGGCGGGGTATAAATCCAATCTCTTCTTCTTCTTTTAGAATGAACTCGGCGTATGCCAGGAACAATCACCTCCATAAAAGAATACTTAGAGATGAAATGTTAAAGGCTTCAAACAAAACTCCATTGATGACTGATAATAATGAAATAAAGGTCTTAAAAGAGATTCCGTGGAGAGTCAGAGATAGAAGAAGAGAATACTTCAAACTTACAACATGAAATTCCTTATAGATCGCTCCTAACTGAAGGCTTAATTTTCTCCTAAGAGATTTAGAATTACTTCTATATTCAAGGCAGAAGATTTTTAAAGGAAGAATGGAGCAGAGCTCCAAACCGAAGAAACCAGCTCCGGGAGAGAAGAGGAGGAGGAAGAAGAAGAAGACTGTCCCCAAGGTGCTGCAAGGACTTCAGCGACAATTAAAGAAGATTCAAAGAAATCCAAATACCCAAAGACTTCGCCACCTGTTACAAGGAAACAACTAAGAGAAAACTTGAAAGCTCAATCCAAAAACCAAGATGAATAAAAATAAAAGTAAAATGAGATTAATCTCCATAAATGTCAGAACATCAGAACATCAGAGACGCCAATGTTGGATCAGGCCAAAGGCCCATCCAGTCCAACACTCTGTGTCACACAGTGGCCAGAAATACCAGTGCCATCAGGAGGTCCAGCAGTGGGGCCAGGACATTAGAAGCCCTCCCACTGTTGACCCCCCCCAAGCACCAAGAAGACAGAGCATCACTTGCCCCAGAGCCCCTAGCTATACCTTGTGGCTAATAGCCACTGATGGACCTCTGCTCCATATGCTTATCTAATTCCCTTTTGAAGCCGTCCATGCTTGTAGCTCCCACCACTTCCTGTGGCAGTGAATTCCATGTGTTAATCACTCTTTGGGTGAAGAAGTACTTCCTTTTATCCGTTCTAACCCGACCGCTCTGCAGTTTCATGGAGTGCCCACGAGTTCTTGTATTGTGAGAAAGGGAGAAAAGTACCTCTTTCTCTACCTGCTCTTTCCCATGCATAATCTTATAAACCTCGATCATGTCACCCCAAGAAGAAAAATTTAAAACACAAACCTTTCGACAATTAAAAAAGTAATTTTGACATTATTTGCCTCCAAGAGACTCACATTAGAGAAGCTGACCAGAAATATCTCCAAAACGTAATGCTTGGCAAAACTTTTATAGCTTCAGATAAGGAAAAAAAGAAAAGAGGCGTAGTGACTTATGTAAAGGATCATCTCCAACCAGAAATGGTATACGCCTCCCAGAATGGATGAATTTTAATGGTTCAAAGACAAACTAAAAAGACTCTTCTTGTAAATATTTACGCACCCAATCATCATCAAGAAATTTTTAAATAAACTTTTACAAGAATTGGTGGCGAAACAGGCTTATCAAGAAACTTGTATAATTGGTGATTTTAATGCCGTTTTTGAGGGAAGTCAAGACAGAAAGTGCTCCAAGAAACAGAAACGGGAAAGAAAGCACGAACTACAGCCAGCCTTTTATCAACTAATGGAAGAGAATAAGTTTATAGATGCTTGGAAAGCCAGAAATCCACATAAACGAGATTATACCTTTTATTCAGCAAGACGTAAATCCTGGTCAAGGATAGACATGTGTTGGATTTCAGCTACAATGACAAATGATATTCTCGAAGCAGAAATACAACCTCAGACATTTTCAGACCATAACCCAGTTACACTGGAACTTCAAGACACTTTTAAAAGAAATAGATGGAAGTTGACTACAATTGTTTTAAAAAATGAAAGATTTGTAAAGGATTCTAAGAAAGAATTCCAATTCTTCTTTGAAAGAAACATTCAACCTGGAATATCTATAAATACTGTTTGGGATGCCTTTAAAGCTTTTGTGAGACGAAGGATGATAAAAGAAAAATCATATACAAAAAAACAAAGATCTGAAAAGTATTCCCAATTACAAAAACAAGAAGAAAAATTTAAAACACAATCTGATAAGTGAAAAGACAAGGATTAATCTCAAACAATTGCAACACCAAATGAACTAGCAAAGAAAATAATGTATGCCAAACAGAACTATTTTGAAAATCCAAATAAACCGACCCACTGGTTAGCATACAAAATACATAAAGAAAGGGAAGGAAGATATATAAGCACATTAAGAAATGGGAAAGGGGAAGACAAAAATAAACTAGAAGATTTAAAAATAATTGTGGAACAATTTTATCAAATCCTCTACAAAAAACCAGAAATATCCGAAGAACAAATCAGAAAATACCTTCAGAAACATAAACGTAAAACATTTACAGAAGACTAAAGAGTAATACTAAATCAAACAATATCTCTGGTGGAACTCACAGAAGCCATTAAAAAGCAAAAAAGAGGCAAAACCCCAGGGCCTGACGGACTCCCGGTGGAATTTTATCATGTCTTTGAAGATCAATTGATATTTCCTTTAAAAAAGGTATGCCAGAATGTAACATGTGAGTATGAAATACCTGATTCTTGGGATGAGGCTATAATATCTCTTATAAATAAACAAGGTCTTGATGAAAAAGAGATTAAAAATTATAGACCTATTTCTTTGTTAAATGTGGATTATAAAATACTAGGAGTAATGGGTGTTGTGGGAAGAAATACAATGGGATCTAGAAGGAAGCTCCAGATGAGTGTCCCGACCAGTGTTCCCTCTAAGCTGAGTTAGTGTGAGCTAGCTCACCGTTTTTTAGCCTCTGGCTCACACATTTTTGTCTCAGCTCAGGAAGGAGGGCTCCAGAGCAAACTAATTTATGCAGCAGCCAAAGCTCCTGCTCACAACTTTAATGCCAGTAGCTCACAAAGTAGAATTTTTGCTCACAGGGCTCCATAGCTTAGAGGGAACATTGGTCCCGACTATGGCTGGTGGAGTGGCAGAGGGAAGCGGAAAATGGAGGGAGGCAGGCCATGTTTCTTTCCTTCTGCTTAGCTATAAGGCAGGGCTGTCTCAAGTCATTTTGCGGCCCCAAGTGGGTAGAATGGGAGGACAGCCTCATGGTAACAGGTATGGTTCTCTCCACCTCTGACTTATTTTTTGAGGGGGAGGGGGGTGTTATGCAGTGGCAGCTAAGGTAGAAAAGCACCTACTCCTGTGCAATGTTTTCTGAGTTCCAAGGGTCTGGAAAGTAGCTCCATAGTCGATTACACGGTTGCCAACTCTGGGTTGGAACATACCTGTAGATTTGAGGGGTAGAGCCTGGGGAGGGCAGGGTTTGGGGTGGGGAGGGACCTCAGCAGGGTATAATGCCATAGAATCCACTGCCCAAAGCAGCCATTGTCTCCAGGAGAACTGATCTTGGTCATCTGGACATCAGTTTTAATAGCTGGAGATCTCCAGGTGCCGCCTGGAGGTTGGCTTATGTTAATTTGGGGCTATGCAGT
>NW_015168774.1:40853-41120 GCF_001447785.1 Gekko japonicus | reverse complement strand
ATAATGTTCCTGGTTGAACAGAATTTTATAAAGAAAATGTATGTTTATTTGTTGGATTATAAAATGCATGATGAAACTGTTAAAAATGTTATGATACAATGGGCCCAAAATTTGGGCCATAATATCAATTTAGACCAGTGGTCTCAAATATGGGAAAAAAAATATTAAGGTTATGAAAGCAATTTCTTATAAAGAAAATCTGTATAAGATGGCTTCCGGTCTGGCTTCCGCGAATGGCGGACGCATCCTCGGGGCACTCCTGAGGGA
>NW_015168774.1:24591-40493 GCF_001447785.1 Gekko japonicus | reverse complement strand
TAGCTAAGAGAATGGCAGCGTTTAAACTTAAAAGCAAAAGAAAAAGGATAAATCCATTCTCAAAGCCAAAGATCTTTTGAAGAGGCACGACGGAACAAGGAGCAGCATTGGCAGTTTGTAAAAAGAGAAAACAGCGACCCGGAGGAGGAGCCGAGAAGCCGGAGAGAAGTAAGCGGAGGAAGTTCCTTGTAGAAGCTGGAGGCTAAAAGAAGCCAGCCCGCAGAAAATCGGTTCGAAATGCGCTTTGAAAATACTTTATTAACATGGCACCAATGGGACACTACTAACATATTAACATAGACAATGTACTTAACTGGTTTGAAGAAAGAAGTTTGACAACACACTCAAGAAGAAAAAGAAGAGAAGATTTATTTACTAACAGATTTAATTTACTAGTTAAAACATCACTCAGCTTTCTCTTGATCCCACTATATACCCTCCCCCTTTCTAATTAAGCGAAATATCTCTCCTTTTTAGGAGAGGAAATAAAGCTTTTAAATAAAAAAAAGAAAATGTGTATAAGATGTTTTACAGATCGTATAAAACTCCTGAGAAATAAGCCAAATTTGATCCAAAATGCTCAGATAAATGTTGGAAATGCCAAAATAAAAGGGGATCCTTTTATCACATTTATCACACATGTGACAGAGCAAAAAAATACTGGGCATGGATTCATGAAGTACTGCAAAATATATTAAAATGTCATTTACCCTTTACCCCTGAAATATTTCTCTTTAATATTTTGCCTGAAAATTGTAAGAGACAATTCCTATCTTATATTGCATTTGACCACATCTGCTAGAATTCTGTATGCAAAGTATTGGAGGAGTCAGGAAATGCCGAGCAAAGAAGAATTTATTAACAAAGCATTTGAAGCAGCGGAAATGGACACTCACTTTATTTTTGAAAGACCACACAGAAAAAACTTTTGAAAATACTTGGACAAGATTTTATATATGGTATGAGAACTACAATTCTAACAAAACAAGACAAGGACAGTAAGCAATATTACATAGAAGATGTTATAGACTAGAACAGCATTTTTACCTGTACAAATTGTTTGCAAAAAAGAATATAATTTTTTTAAGGTCCTAAATTGAAATTGGTATGGAAAAGGCACTTGAAACACAATTAATCTATAATGTACCCCCATATTTATGTTTTATGTATGTTTGTATTTTGTTTGCTATTGAAAATAAATAAAAATATGTAAAAAAGAAAAGAAGTTGCAAGTAGATAAACCACTTTGGTGGGAAAGTAACAGCGTTCCACATGCCTCGGTGTCTAGTCATGCTGGCCACATGACAACGGAGAAGTATTTGGACAGTGCTGGCTCTTCGGCTTGGAAACGGAGATGAGCACCGCATCCCTAGAGTCGGATTTGACTGGCTTTCGAACAAGGGAAACCTTTACCTAGGGGAGGGGAATTGGCTAGAACTGCCACCTCTCCTTGCATCTGTGGAAATCTTCACATGATCCAGCCCACTGGCACCATCTTACATACATCAAAAGACAGAAACTTTAAAATTTGCATTACAAAACAGCAGTTCTTAATAGAACTTTGTCATTGTTGCAGAGATCCTGTAAGAATAAAATGTTTTAAAATATCTGCATATTGCAATTTATAATTAACTTTTTAATAATCACAATGCCCAGCTATTAAAAGTAGATTTGTCATTTTCTTTTCACTACCCAGCTTACAAATTTAAGGTTATCAAAAATGCTTCTTGTTTTGCATTTAGCATCCATTGCTAAGGATCCGAGTTCTCATTGTCTGACAGTTTGTGGCACAAAAGAACCTGAAGTGCTGTGTGAAAGATAACACTTCTGTCAATGCACAATCTCACTCTTTCAACAAACTCCTTCCAGAATCTGAAAAATTGGGAAGTGTGATACTGTCTCTCAAATAAGCATTTAATTAGAGTTTAATTAATATAGAAAATACCCCTTTTAGGGATTTAACAAGTATGCAAAAGATATATCAAAATGAAATGCAATTACTGAGAGATCAAATGACACATTTGTAAAAGCAGTATTTTAATTTGAGAATGCTTCTCACAATCATATCAAAGGCCACATGTCTCTGGCAGAGGAATAGCTAGATCCCAATTACACTGGAATGAACACTCACAGAGTGTGAGGGTTATTAGGCATCTGCTGTGCTTCCCTGGGGCTGACAGGCTAGGAGACATGAGTTTCTGTGGAATATTCTTTAAGTGAATTTGCCACATGAAGAAGCCTCGCACAAGGCTCTGTAGTTTGGAATGGGATTTAAAAGGCTCAGCAGCCTTTTGCTGAATCTTTCCAGGATTAAATGCATTATGTTCTACAACTACTTGCATCTGGAAATCTGTTAAGCTCCATGACCGTACAGGGCACAAAGCATTTTGTAGGAACATAAAGCTCCTACTGGTCACACAGGGCCTTCTCCAATATGACGTCATTCATGCCATCCTGTGTACCCTCAGGTACCCATACAAGTCTCTTGCCCAGGACGTTCATGCAAATGTGCATATATCCTGAATGTGCAGATCAGAAATTTCTGCAGTGATGTATCGGATACTCTCGCCCAGCAAGCAGCCTTTTGTAAGTGCTTGGGAATGTCTATTATCATAAGCACTCACTGGATATAGCCTCTCATCTCCACTCCCAGTACAAAGGAGATGACAGGGTTCAGCTCAGTCACAACACATAAATATAATATCTGCTTATCTCGAACACAGTTTAGTGGTACATGCAAAAACTTAAGCATCTCTAGTTTTATTTTAAGGGACTAACTAAACGCACCATGAAAGAACATGTAATAGGAAAGCAAAACTCTTCTGCCCTCCCCTGCCCAGAAAATAATTTTGGGGAAGGGGTTTTCTGTATAGAAAAGTAGTGCTTCCACTCTTTCTCTGCTTGCTGTTTTTCCACTTAAATACTGCCACCCTGCAGAGGTACAGATCCCTGCTCATGTGAGCAAACATGCATTTTTTTAATCCCTCTGAGGGATTTAAAAAGGAGGAACTGCGGACAGGGAGAATACTAAGCACACACATGGTGCCACTTTTCCATTTCAAATTCCACGCCTCCTCCCAAAACAGCTTTTCTATTTTTAAAAAGTGCTGGTTCTTACCTTTAAACCCCTTTATGGTCAGGGGCCTACATACCTGAGGGACTGCCTTTCCCCACATGTCCCCCAGAGAGCACAGCATTCAGGGTCCCTGTAATGTATTGGGTTAGTCCGGCCAGCTAAAGATCCATAACAATAGCTGGCTAGGATCCTAGAAAACACCAATAGGGAAGCAAGGATCCTAGACTAGACCAATGGACAGATTGTTGTTGTTCAGTCGCACAGAAAAGTCCGACTCTTCGCGACCCCATGGACTACATCACGCCAGGCCCTTCTGTCTTGTGCTCCAGAGTTTGCTTAATTTCATGTCCGTTGCCTCGATAACACTGTCTAACCATCTCATCCTTTGCCATCCCCTTCTTCTTTGACCTTCGATCTTTCCCAGCATCAGGGTCTTCTCCAGAGAGTGCTCCCTTCTCATTTGGTGGCCAAAGTATTTGAGCTTCAGTTTCAGTATCTGGCCTTCCAGGGAACAGTCAGGGTTGATTTCTTTTAGGACTGACTGATTTGATCTGCTTGCAGTCCAGGGGACTCTCAAGAGTCTTCTCCAGCACCATAGTTCAAAAGAATCTATTCTTCAGCGCTCAGCCTCCTTATAGTCCAATTCTCGCAGCCATACAGTACTACTGGGAATACCATTGCTTTGACCATACGGACTTTTGTTGGCAGGGTGATGTCTCTACTTTTTATAATGCTGTCAAGGTTTGCCATCACTTTCCTCCCAACATCAAAAAAACTAAGATCATGGCATCCGGCCCCATCACTCCTTGGCAAATAGAAGGAGAAGTCGTGGAAGCAGTGGAAGACTTCACGTTCCTGGGATCCAAGATCACTGAAGATGGTGATTACAGCCATGAAATTAAAAGATGCTTGCTCCTTGTCGTACTCCTTTTCCTATGCTAAACCAATCAGTTTGGGAGTGTGTGTGGGGGGGGGGTTTTACCTTTTGCATGCATATAGCTGAAATCAATAATAAATAATGAGCTGATCACAGAATGTGTTTGAACCCAGTATATTCCACGGCATTACTCACAGCAGAAGGAATTGCAGTTTCAATTGCCTTATTTATAGCTAAGGAGACACTTTCTTGTATAAGTGTCTGTAAGTCCTGCACAGACATTTGGGCCAAACTGGAGGCTACCGTCTTACCCTGACTTGGGGAAGGGATAGAGTGTTTTCTCACTCCACTAGACATATTTAAAACACACCAAATGTAGTCCCCCTTATTTCTTTATAGTAGCTCAAATGACGACACAGATGACAACTTTGTTTTTCTTCTCTTGGCATCCAATGCTTCTTTACAACCCAAATAAGACTCAGCAGCCCACCTTCATGAAAACTCTTACAGTCATGTTGAAATGCTGTGACTTCTTCTGTCAGAATGGGTAGACACCAAAGGATATATCTGTCTCAAATTTATAATCCACAAAGGTAGACTTCTTACTCCCAAGAACAAAAAAATAAACATCCAATGATCCATCATACTCCAGTGGAAAAACCAATAAACCTTATAAAAGCCAATATTCCAGTAAGGGGCAGGGAGCCAATAACCCAGAAAAATGTAGAGTCAAAATGTAAATATCCAGTGAAAACACCCAATGAACCATTATATTCCAGTAAGAGACAGAGAACCAATAACCAGGAAAAATGTAAAGTCAAAAAGGGTAGAGCCAGATGTAAATATCCAGGGAAAAGACTGGAAAAGTTTAAAAATCAGTCCAAAATCTTACAGTGTCCCAAACTATTATTTGTAAATCACAACATGGTTATCTGCAGTTATGCAAGCAGGGTATAATCCAATTATAGTCAAATTGTTCTCCAAATTGTAAAACTAAAAACAATCCAAGAGGGGTCAGCAGAAGGCACAGCAACCACCAAACCAGCTGGCTGTCACACATCTGCCCAAGCCCTAGAGGGTATGGGGGTTTGCATGTGCTGGAGCCATTCAGCCAGCCAGCTACCACCCACCAGCCCAAGCCCCAGAGTGGGCAGTTCTAACCTTCTTCTTTCCACCTCAGTCAGGGAAGGGGTGTGGCCATGGGCAGTTGGGGGACCACCCAGAGTAGCTGCCCCAATTGCCCCATGGCTAAGATTCCCCTGCTCCTTCCCCCTTTTGCTGCAGTTCATAATGCCCCCCAAAATACTGCTTCATGGTATGGGGAACCTCCAAGAGCAACATGAGTCTGCTGTGACAAAACTGACAAAAATTGCTCCCCTTGCAAACACAGAACTTTTTGACAATATCAAAAAGTCTCCATCATTAGGCAAATCCTTAGTGCAACAAAAAAAACTATCCATTCTTTGCAAATCACTTCTTACAGTTTTAGAACAACAAGTACAAACCTTGAGAGGATTATTAAAGACTATTAACTAACCATTACCTTGTCTAGTTCTTTCTAAAACAAAGTTGTACTATTGGCCATGAATATTTTCTAAGAACAAGATGGTTCAATAGCAAAGCTGTTTTTTCTTTGTTTTAAGCATGGTTTTAAATGCATCTTTATTTTTACCTTTTTAGCTAGTTTGACCTATACTGTGACCTTTTAATTTGCAAGAATTTATTCTCTCCTTTACATTTCAATTCCACTCCATGAGTTGCAATTGTTATGCTTCCACATACTGAGTCTTTTCTCAATAGCTTAATGGACATTCATGAATCTCCACTGATCCGTTTTGATTTGGGGTATATATTTATTCTGAATATCAGTGCAATTTAGTCCCTGAATTCATGGATCCACACTTTAGCAACTGTCTATAAGTTTAGTCTCAACCCTGACATTTTGCCTGTGGATTTACCTTGCAGCATGGCAGACGTAGTGTAGTAATTAAAGGGAACATTCTTCACCATGTATTTCTCAGAATCCAACAAGGACAGCTTGTCTCCTACAATCACAGACTTCCCTGTGCCTGCGTTTCCCACCAGCATGATTGGTCTGTGCTTCTCCAAGAGATGATCCATGAAGTAACGCACCCGGATGGTTTCACTGGTGTGTACCAGGCATGCCTGAGCAGAGAATGAGAGGAATTAATAATGACCTCTGTAACACTTCTAGGCAGTTAAGCACAGGCAAGCAAAAACACAGTTGGTAGGAGGTACTGAGTGACATCAGGCCAAGCTGTACCTCCCTCCTACCTGACAATAATGAGGATGCTGAATGCAGCTAGTATTCAGCAGGTCACCAAAACACTTCCAGTGCATGTATGTTTCAAATTACATGCAATATATGAAGTCACAGGTGCTTATCTTTGTAATATGGGAACAGCTAAAGTTCACCAACAGGCTCATGAAAAGTCAAGGTGATTTGGAAACCCAAGCATCAATTCATGGATTGGACTAGATGGCAGCAAATACTTTCCTAGGCAAAGCTGACTTATGTGCAAATCCTCTCCAAAGTGTTCTGAGACAAAAAAATGCTAAGTTACAGAGTGCTCCAAAACACCTCCACTATGCCTTTTGCTCACTGAATTGCACCAGTAGCATTTGTCTTCAGTTAATGGGTTGAGCCTTAGCCCAATCTTGGAACCACTGCAGGGCCCTAGGAGTTACCCATGTACCACACCCTATCCTGGAACAAGAAGGTCTTGCTGTGTATAATGTGGGTCATGCACATACTATCTTTGCCCAGGAATTTGTGGAAAGCAGTGGTTCCCAAAGATTTTTCTCATGTGACCTCATTTTGGCATTCTCTGCAGTAGCAAACGCATCCACATCCAGGTAACTGAACTGGTCGAAAATGGCATGAAGATAGGTTGGATTGTTAGACCACTGGTGTTCACTGGTGGAGGTCCTGCTGAGATAGTTGGCATCAGGTAGTAGCACAAAAAATTCACAGTAGAAAACCAACAACAACAAGAACTGTGAAACCAATATCAAAATAGCTAAAATACCATCCTTATATTTTCTTATATATCTAAGTAAATATTTATATATTTTCTTATATATCTAAGTAATCCAATTACAAATTATGTATACGGTTCACTTATATATCTAAGTAAAAGCTTTCTCAAGGTTTAAGGAAAGATTGCTTCAAAAGTGGATATTCTATCCGTTGAGTATTAGGGCCTAGTTCTCTGTGCTGGATCACCCTGATATTCAACTTAGGCCCCGGTCACACGGACAGGAAACTGCGGGGGGGGGGAGCGTGGCTGTTTGCCCCAGGGCAAACTAACACGCAGTAAAGCGATCATACCTCCTGTGGAGGTTCTGTGGAGGAACCGTGGAGCTTCCGTGGTTACGGAGAGGCGTTGATCACACCACACGCCTGCGCGCAACGAAGAAGCGCGCGGCGCGGCAACCTGGTTTCCTTTTCCTGTGTACACTACGAATGCGCATGCTCCGTTGGGTGCGTGTGCGCAACCACGGAGACTTGGGAAAAAAACCCTTCTTCGCAAGGGGACATGGACGGGTGCCGGATGCCACCGGAAACACGATCAGACGCCCGCCCTTGCCCCGCAGTTTCCGGAAACTAGTACCTCCGAGGTACTAGTTTTTTGCTCCGTTTTATCGGCGGTTCGCCACAGTTCAACCACGGGAGCTCTACGCTCCCCAGATGTTGCCGTGTGATCGCTCCAGGTAACTCCGCCTCTCTTCCGTCTATTTAGCGTGGCTTCTGCTCCGTGTGAACGGGGCCTTAGATATATAAGTGAACAGTCTACATAATTTGTAATTGGATTACTTAGATATATAAGAAAATAATATAAGGGTGGTATATTAACTATTTTGATATTAGTTTCACAGTTCTTGTTGTTGTTGGAAATAGTTGGCACCGGCATTCAGCACCCCTGGAACATGGATGGCAGAAAGGGTGATGTTGTGGAGGATGCACCAGTTCCATAAATCTTATGCAAGTCAACAAAAGGTCTTGGATCCCATGTCCCCTTGCTTGTTCATGTAGTACATGGCTGCCACATTGCCCATGGCAACCTGCACCACTCAAGTCTGGACCATAGGTAGGAAGGAGCGGAGGGCATGATGAACTGCTTACAGCTCCAAGCAGGTGATGTGTAAATGGGTCTGGTGGGTCAGCCAGTGGCCTTGCAAAGTAAGATCCTCACAGTGGGCTCCCCAACCCCAGTGCGAGGCATCCATGGTGACCAGGACATCTGGAAGGGGATCATGGAACAGCATACCCTGAAGCAGATTGTCCTGGCTGGACCACCACTGCAGACTGGAGAGAACAGTCGGAGGCACACAAAGAAGGGAAGAAAGTGACTGGTGGTGGATATGTAAGTGCCATAGGAACCACATCTGTAGTGGTCACATGTGAAGATGTCTGAATGGAACAATGAAAACAGTGGAGGCTATGAGACCAAGAAGATGCATAATCATTCATGCTGATTGTGTGGGATGGATTTGGAAGAGATTGGCCAAGGACTGGAGGGTAGTAGCTCTGTCGAGGGGAAGAAAGGCTTTCCTCAGAGGCACATGAAGTCAGGCACCTATGGACTGAAGAACCTGAGTAGCCCTCAGGGAGGATATGGAGATGTTTAAACAGAGGCTGAGATTCAAGAGAAAATGAAGCAGAGTACAGAGATCGGTGTTGAGTTGAGTCGGTGACAAGGAGACAAGGAGCTAGTTGTCAATACACGAGTAAATGACAATCCCTTGAAGACGAAGTGTGGCAGAAACAACCGCCATGCATTTCATGAAGACGTGAGGAGCAGTGGAAAGGCCGAAAGGAAATACCCGGTACTGGTAATGGAAATTGCCGACCGTGAACTGGAGATAACGATGATGCTGCGGCTAGATTTTGATGTGAAAGTAAATATCCTGTAGATCTATAGATGCCATCCAGGCATTTTTGGGCAGCAGTGGTAGAATTGCCTGCAAGGTAATCATCCAGAACTGGGTGGACATATCAGTTCAGATCAGTCCATTATCAGGCACTTCCCGCCATTGCGTTTGGGAACTATGAAATATCAGGAGTCGAACCCATGATGATAAGCCGTTGGTGGTACTGGCTTGATGGTTCCTTTGCCAAGTAGAGTGCCGACCTTATCCCGCAATGCAGGGAAGTGGGTACGTATCATGGAAAAGATGGAAGAAACTCAATGGCGTATCCCACTCAACGACCCCTGGATAAACATATAGAGCAGAGGTCCATCAGTGGCTTTTAGTCACAAGGTATAGATAGGAACTCTCAGTCTGGGGCAAGTGATGCTCTGTATTCTTGGTGCTGGGGGGGGCAATCGTGGGAGAGCTTCTAGTGTCCTGGCCTCACTGCTGGACCTCCTGATGGCACATGGTATTTTTGGCCACTGTGTGACAGAGTGTTGGACTAGATGGGCCATTGGCCTGATCCAACATTGGCTTCTCTTATGTTCTTATGCTCCACACCAAGAAGAATGGAAGAAGTCAAGTGCCCACAGGAGGAGTTTGAGAAGGGACCTCTCTGAGGGGAAAGGAATCAAACAGAGCATTTGCTGGAATGGTTGGGATGTTTGTTCGATTGAGACCTGCCTTTTGCAGAACCTGGAGGTTTTTGATAGAAAGATTTCTTCCTCCAGGAGTCAGCAGAAAAAGATAACTTGAACTGAGGGTGAGTGGTAGGAGGCCTCCAAGGATGTTGCTTAGGGTAGGATCATGAGGAGAATGGTGTCACTCCCACGTTTCTAGCCTGCTTGTGGCTATCATCCACCTTCTAGGGGTTTCATCAGTAGTGGGATGAAATAGGCCATCAGCATCAAAGGGAAGGTCTTCAACCTTTATCTTGACATCTGGCAGTAACAAAGTGGAACAAAGCCAAGCATGTTGGTGAAAAGTGATGGATGTAGCCAAAGCATGGGAGAAGGAAGTGACCACATGCTTGATACTGTTGATCTGCTATTTCGATATCGTGGAGGCTTCTGTAATGAGAGCAATGGCAATGGCCTTATCAGCTGGAGGCAGGGTTAGGAATGAGCGGCGTAAGCTGAGTCAAATACAAATACAATACTTTTATTGGCATAAGAGATAGTAAGCTGAGTCAATAGATGGAAGGAATAGGCAGAGAGCTATAAAAGATAATTATGAATTTTGGCCATCAATGATGTTAGAGTAGATCTTTTGCCCAAAATTGTCAAGTTTGCAACCTTCATGGTCATGGGGAGCAGACTGTCTAGCTTGCCGAGCTGCAGAAGAGGTTTGGATGATCACAAAACTAAGAATTGGATGTGTGAAGAGAAACTTGGCATTGGACTGCTGGACTGTATAGAGGGGTTCCAAGGGTTTGAACATTGCAAGAGCCGAGGCAGGTTTATCCCAAGCATCTTTAAGGCCATCAAGGTGTACAGGCAGCATCAGGAGAACCGGTTGAAGGAATATCAGTTTGCACAAGCTTGTGGACCAAATTAGTTACTCTAGGGGTCTCTGAAGAGACCTGAATTTGTAAAGGCTTGACCAGTTCCAGGTAGGACTTTGAGTCCTCTCAGTGTGACAGTGAACCCTGTGGAGCTACTTGTGGGTCAGATGAAGCATCTGGAGGGACAATGGATTCGGAGTCAGAATCATCGGTGGTCACATCCAGTGGTTCTGGAGAAGTATTCCCCATGTCTTCTAGAAGGGGCAAGGGAGGAGCAAGTGGGATGGACAAGAGAGGAAGGCCCATAGGAACATCGGTGGGCATTGGAACCAAAGGATTCATTGGAGCAGTATGGGGGAGACCAATTGGTAAGGGGTTGTGTGGACACAGTGATTGGTGTTGGGTATCTGAGAAGTATTGGGATCAAGATCAAAAGTGTGGTCAGTTCCAAGCAGTGGAGTAGTCCTGATAGGAAGAGGACTGGGCTTTGGAACAATCTCTGGAGTAGCATGGTCGGAATTGATGAGAAGATCAGGACTGAGGATGTCTTGGGGTCCGAGAGTCAGAGGAGTATTGCTCATGGCTCCAATGTCAAGAAGGAGAGCAGGACCATCAAGAGCAGTGGCAGTCCAGAGAATGGGGATTCCAAGACCAGGAATGGAACCGGTGGCAAGGCAGTTTCCAGGAATGAACGGGTTGGTTTTGCTGTAGCTACCAATGAGCAATCATCCTGCGATGCTCAGAAGACAGGTGGACCAGGGAAGAGAAACACGCTGACAGTGATTGAGAGAAGACCAGTAGAATTACTTGGCCAGTACTGAAGCTAATGGTACCGGGGTGTGCTGTTGGGGTCAAGGAGATGGAGACGATGCTGAATGAGCTGAAGAGGACATCAGTGGAGCCAAGGACGCCTCAAGAAGGAGGCTAGGGAGCCAACAAGCCCAGGTTCTTTGTGGCTGTTTCGTGAACTTAGTGCAATGAGGACAGGAGTCTACCTGGTGGGCCTCACCAAGACAAGAGGAGGCAGAGTCAGTGACCGTTGGTAGAAGGGAACTTAGTTCCACAAGAAGCACACTTTTTGAAGAAGTCAGCATCTCCCATGCACCACCCTCAAAGAACTCCACAGAGGGAAGGGAAGGGGGGAGGGGAAAACAAAGACAAAAACTCACAAAGGGGTGGTGTTTTTTTTTACAGAGTCAGGAGGACAACGAATTACAGAAGGATCAAGTTGAAGGTGGAAAATGAGATGGGAAGACAAACGACAGAGGAAAGAAGATAGAAAAGGTCTGGTTTGAGTGGCAGTTGAAGAGGAACTGAGTGGGACATACCTTCTCCTCAGCTCTGGGCATGCACAGAGCATGCCCGCTCCCCAGGGTTTGAAGAGAAAATGTGCCAAGATGACTAAGGAAAGTTTTGCAATTCTCTGAGATTCAGCACAGGCACAGTACTCATGTGTGGGACTGCACAGAGACCATGAAGAAGATCACCCCTGCATCCTGTACTGGGCCTTCCTAGGATTAGCTGTACTACATACTAACATTAAGTGTATGTTTTCAGTAAACATGCATATTAAATATTATTAATCTCTTAAGTAGTAAAGAACGATGCAGTGCTGTTTTCTGCCATAATGACATAAGGCTACTCTTTATAGATCACATCAGACTCAATCATTATGGGCCTCTGCACATCATTAGGGAACAAGACCAATGCACACAATCACCCCACTCATTGAAACAAAAATCAAGTTCAGCTAAGACCCACAGATGCCAGAGGATGGGATCCGTAGATTCTTTTTGCCAAGCAGACTTTGCCTCCCATTGCCTAAAGTCTTGTTAAGACATCTAAGTTTCCATCAAAAGGAAATAGATATGAAAGGGGTAATATTCAGACCTGCCACTCCTAAATGTTCGAACTTTAGAAAAGATGCCTCACAATGCAGATTGGCATTAAAAACCAAATCTCTGATTTAATTGGGGTGCTTATTATTTCCAGTCTGAAACCCTTTGTCAAAATGCTCCACATTCTCTCCCCCTCCCTCACACACATATTTGCCTTCGCTGCTGTCAGAAAGCTGTTTAAAGTGTTCTCTAGCCTCAGTTCCCCCCTTTCTCTGTAGCTGTGGAAGTTAGAAATGTACATTGTGTGAAAAGAAGATTCAATGTCCTGCAATTTAAGACTTTTGGACAGAACCATCCATCAAGTTTTCATGCAGAAGGGGATGCTCCAGTGCACTCTTTTATGTAAACAATAACTCTTCGCTTTTCAGTCCTCATAGCCCAGGCAAGAAAGGAGAAGCAGAGTGGCATGTAGCACAATAATAATGGGGCAACAGAGAAGTGGGGAAGAGCAGAAGCATAGATGACTGGAGCACAGGAAGGCTGTACGTCCCTGCTAAAAAAACAGGTTGCTTACCTGTAACTGATGGTCTTCGAGTGATCATCTGTGCATTCACACCCATGGGATCTAGTGCGCACACGCTAGATTGATTGGTGCTGTAGCAAGCTCTTTTAACGGATTTTCACGCCCAGACCTCAGGCATGTGAAGGAACCCCATCGCGCATGCCCAGAGGGGTGGGCGCAGACATTTCGCCAGTTCCTTCGAACCGCCGCAAATCAACCCCTATTGAAAATGTAGAAGCTGACAGCAGCGGGGAAGGAGGGTGGGTGGTGTGAATGCACAGATGACAACTTGAAGATCATCAGTTACAGGTAAGCAACCTGTTTATCTTCAATGTGGTCTCTGTGCTTCACATCCATGGGAGATTAGCAAGCAGTGGCCTACCTGGAGGAGGGTGCTGGCAGGTCCTTACTGCGTCGCTGAAGATAGAATGTGACGTTCCATGTTGGTATTAGAGTTCTTACAGACGTCCAGGGCGTAATGCCTCATGAAGGTGTTAGGCGTGGCCCAGATAGCAGCCTTGCAGATGTCCATCAGGGGTACTCCCTGGAGGAAGGCAGTGGAAGTTGCAACAGCCCGGGTTGAATGGGTCTTGATGGGGCCAGGCAACGGCTGCTTTGCAATCAAATAGCAGAGGAGGATGAGACTTTGAGAGGCGTTGAGCTGTGATGCTAGTCCCCAGCCTTGCTGGTGCATATGAGATGAACAGTTGGGAGTCACGTCTCGTTGGGCGGGTTCTGTTGAGGTAGAACAGTAGTGCCCTTTTGACATCGAAAGGTATGTAACAGTCTGTCCTCTGGGGATTTCAGAGGTGGGAAGAAATCCGGGAGGGAGACCTCTGCCTGTAGGTGGAACTCTGACACTACCCTTGGCAGGAATGAAATGTCAGGGATGAGGTGGACACCATCTGGCAAAAAGGACAAGTAAGGTGTGTCATGTCTGAAAACCAGTATTTCTCCAACTCGCCTTGCAGAGATGACAGCAACCAGAAAGGCAGCCTTCCATGATAGGAATTTTAGGTCGCACGTTGCGAGTGGCTCAAAGGGTTTCCTCGTAAGTTGACGAAGGACTAGAGGAAGATCCCAGGGAGCAACAGGAGTTTTGACAGGAGGGTAGAGGTGTAACAAACCTTTAAAAAAAGTATTGAAAGTGGATGTGAAAACATGGTGCATCCGTCGACGTGAACATGGTAGGCCGAAATTGCGGCCAAATAAACTTTTAATGATGAATGGGAAAGTCCCGAGTCAGCTAGGGACAGGAGGAATTGGAAAACTTTCTCGAGGCCTGCGGAGGAGGCTCGAGGGGCATCATCCCCTAGGGAAGAACAGAATAGTTGCCATTTATAATGGTAGGACCTTCACGTAGCAGGTTTCCTGGCGTTCAGTAGAACATTGGCTACACGGGTTGAAAAACCTTTGACGTTATTCTCCACACCGTCAACTTCAAGCGTGGTACGTCATGATGTAGGAGAGGGGAGTCTGACAAGAAGAGGAGGTCCTGTGCCGGAGGGAATAGGTGGTATATTCCCCTTGACAACTCGAGGACTGTGGAGAACCATGGTTGTCTCGGCCACCACAGTGTTATCAACAAACAGTCCACTCCGTCTCGGATGATCTTGCGTACCACTCTCAGAAGTATTTAATTATTTTTTTATTTATTTAACATTCGGCTTCTATACCGCTCAGACCCGGAGGTCTCAGAGCGGTTTACAGTTCTGCTGCAAGCGCACATTGCTCCTAATTCTATGGCCACATTATTCAGGGGATGGGGCTGCCTACCAGCACCCGAGTGGGTTCGCTGTTCACGGCTCTCCTCGGCGGTCCACTGGGTCAGCATGCATCTGCGGTCAGTCTTCTTATGTTTGTGTTTAGAAGTACATGGTCTTGACAGTACAAGGTGCTTATAATGACTATATATGTTGATAACAGTAGCATGCAGCTAAAACTTACCCTAGCTGACACTTGCCACTGGCTACTCTTTCTTGCTCTATGAGACCACTTCCTGCTGCAGCTGCCATAGCTGCTGTCATGGCAGCTGCTGTAGGGGTAAAGGAGGGAAAAGGTACAGAAGGCCTGAGGACCAGGGAAAAAGGAGACCATCTCCGAGCAATTGTGAGTCGCTGCTGCCTTGACTGCAAAACGGGACATTTTTTCTTGGCTCTGGTGGCGAAAACATTGACTTGGGGAGATCCCCACCTGTGGAAGAGCAGGAAAAGATAGGACGGGTTCATCTCCCACTAGTGGAGACTGAGCCTTGCTCGACTTAAATGATCTGCCTGCACATTCAGGTGACCTGGAATGTGTGTGGTTACCAAAAAGATATCGTGAGCGATGCAAAAGTCCCATAACTGAATGGCGAGGTTGCAGAGATGTAGGGAGACCGTGCCTCCTTGTTTGTTTATATAACTGAGCGCAGTGGTATTGTCCGTGAGGACCGTAATACATTTCCCTTTGATTATTGGTAGGAAACTCGTGACCACGAACTGAATTGTGAGCAGTTCCAGGAAGTTTATGTGTCGACCTTGTTCGTGGGTGTTCCACTTGCCCCCGACGCACAAACCCATCATGTGTGCACCCCATCCCGACAGGGAAGCATCCATGGTCAGGGTGATTTGGGGTGACGGAGGGTGGAAGGGTGCTCCCTGGAAGATATTGGAAGGGACAGTCCACCAAAGTAATGAGTCTCGTATGTTTGGAGGGGGGGATAGGACGACAGTGTGAGCGTTGTTCGCTGGGTTGTAATTCCGGATGAACCACAGTTGTAAACGATGCATTTTCAGTTTGGCAAAGACGAGAACTGACGTAGTTGCAGCCATAAGGCCAAGTAGCCTTTGGATTTGGAAGGCAGTGACAGAAGGGTGGGTACGGACGATGGTGGCTAAGGAAATGATGTCTGCCGCTCTGTCTTGAGGCAGGTAAGCCATGCATGTCATGGAGTCTAGTATAGCACTGATGTACTTTATTCTTTGGACTGGACTCAACTGAGACTTTTCTTGATTGACCTGGACTCAACTGAGACTTTTCTTGATTGCCCAGATCTTTTAGTAGTACCAGTGTTTCAGTGATGTTTGAGACCAGGGCGTTCTGGGAAGGCGCTACCACACGCCAAT
>NW_015168774.1:12160-23503 GCF_001447785.1 Gekko japonicus | reverse complement strand
GAGCCAGGAATGCCTCTGGAGTGCTATAGCAGAGGCCATCGTCCTGGAAGATGCATCTAGGGCATGCTTTGAAGTGTTTATTTGTTGTTTTGCCAACATCATGCCCTCCTTTTGAATGACTCTGGCTGTCTGAAGCTTGTCTTCTGGGAGGTGGGTCAATAGTTCGGAGAACCTTTCCCAGAGAGTATATTGATACCTGCTCATGCAGACCAGATAGTTAGTGGTTTTGACATCCAACGCTCCAGTGGAATAGAAGCGTCTGCCGAAGGTGTCCAATTTTTTACTTTCTCTGTCTGAAGGTGCAGAGTGTGTTCGTTTAGATTTTGAGGAGGATGTTACAACCATAGAGTTTGGTTGAGGATGGGAGAATAGGAATTCGGCCCCTGTCTCTTGGACTCTGTACATATGGTCCAGTCGTCTTGTTGACACCGGGGCTGACGAAGGTTTTTCCCATGGTGCCTTTGTAGCTTGCAAAAGGACCATGGACATGGGTAATGCCAGAGTGGAAGATGTATCAAGCTGGACGATGTCAAAAACTGCATCCGTCACCTGCGGGTGTTGCTGAACGACAGAGAGGCCTAGGGAATGGGCCATTCTTTTTACAAGATCTGTGTATGATGTGAGATTGTTGGATGGGGACATGGGCAAATCATCAGCGACAGCCTGATTAGGAGACTTATGATCCGGGGAGGTGTGAGCCTCAGATGCTTCGGTATCGGAATTGTATTCCATTGAGTCGGAGGATTCCTGGTGTGGCATTTGGACAGGAGTGTCCTGATGACCAGTTAAAGGTCTTGGTGGAACGACAGGGGTGGAAACAACTGGGGTTTGAATGACCTGAGGGTTGGGAGGATGACTGTGATCCAAGTTATGCTGGGCAGGATCATCTGCAGGAGGACGAGAGAGAGATGCTGAAGGTCTCGACCTGTACGGCGATCTTGATCTACGAGCAGAGTGGGATGAATATCGATCCAAGTCAGAATAGCTCGCCGGAGTCAGCCATGGTAAGGATGGTGGATAAGCCCCATACAGATACCCCATCTGTCGTTGATCCCAAGACAGAGGTGGTGGCGGGGGTAAGAAGACTCGCAGGGATCGACTTCTGGACCATGGACGTCTCGGAGACAAAGTGGCAGCATGTCTTTGAGAGGAGCCCGCATAATCTCGGTTGTCGATATCAACAGATTGACTGTGCAGACATGGAGGGTGACGCTCCGTGTCGCATGAAGCATATCGGTGTTGACGTGGATCGATGTCGGGAGCTTCCGATACCGTCGACGATGACGACGGTGAAGGAGACGGAGAAGGCTCTGCATCCATTTGATGGCTTAGGAGCTCTACCGTTTCGATGTCAGAGTAAGAACGCTCCATTTGGTGGACAGCGGAGTCCAAGACATGGATGATCGGTATCGGTGGAGGGACTTGGGCCTCCGGTATCGAAACAGTTATTGGAGCTGGAGGCACTTTAGGGGCATCACCCAGTGCAGCCACCGCTACTTTCCGCTTCTTTGCCGCCTTAAGGGGTTTGGAAGAGCCTTTGTTTGTGGACTTTTGCTCCTTACTTGGCCTGGACTTCTTTTTCACCGGCGTGGAAGCAGAGGATTGCGCTTTCGATGCCGGAGGCTTTGGTGTCAGTTGGCCGATATTGGAGGCAGGCCTTGATGCCAGAGACGTTGATGTCTATGGTTTCTCGATGTCCATCGCTGAGGAAGGATGTAGAGCCGATTCTAGCAGGGCCACTTTAAGGCACGCAGCTCGGTTTTTTCAGATCTGGTTTGAAAAGCGAGCACAGTGGCGACAGGATTCAGGTCGATGAGACTCTCCAAGACAAAGTATGCAAAGGGTATGATGGTCAGGAGGAACAAGTTTACTACCGCAACCCTTGCACCTATTAAAAAAGCCCCACTTCTTCTCCATAAAAACCAAAATGAAGAAGAAATAAGGGGTGAGGGGGGGTAGCCTGAAGGCCCGACTGAGGTAAAGCGGCAACCTCCCCCTCAGCAGAAATAAAAGGGTTTTTTAAAAAAAATTGAAAGAACAACGAAGAAAAGGATTAAACTGAGGGAAAAATCCAAAAAGCCGTGAGGCAAAAAGCCAAAACACGCGAACTGATCAGACCGACGAAGAAAAGGGTCTTTCCAACGCGGCGGTAAGAAAGGAACTGGCGGGCTGTCTGCGCCCACCCCTCTGACATGCGTGGTGGAATTCCTGTGCATGCCCGAGGTCTGGGCGCGAAAATCTATTAAAAGAGCTTGCTACAATGCTGATCGATCCAGTGCGTGCGCACTAGATCCTATGGGTGTGAAGCACAGAGACCACGTCGAAGATCAATTACTTGCAAGGCTACTATAGTAGGGAAAACATTAGCATTATTCATACAATACATTTGCTGTCTCACTTCAGAGCAAAGGAATGCAAATTAACAGAGACAATATGTTCACAAACTTCTACCTGACACCTTTATTTTATGTACAGATATAAGGCAACCGCTTACCTGTAATGGCATTTCTGGATCAAATTCAAATTTGGGAATCATCCTGGACCAAGGCTCAAATTTCTTTGTTTCTGGGTCAATGTAAAAGTCAAAGACAGTTCCTTGGGAAGGAAACTTGATAGTCTTGAACTCTGTCACCCACCATTTACTGAACTCAACTCTGTAGTCTACAAGCTGTCAAATGAAATGTTGAGGAAACAGGTTAATACGCAGACAACTGAGGAAGCTGGTTAAGTTTCTCCCACTGAAGTCACCTGCCTAAATGACGAGAAATTATTCCCTCAGGGTTTTACCATCAACACCCTAATCTAAGTCCCCGTGTTGACGGTTCCAGAAGAAACACTTCTATAACATCAGATCCTGTTATGAAAACATTTTCCTTACATTAAGAGGTTTTCTCTCCATTTTTCCCAGTGTTATCTTAGTACCTTTATGTCTCTAAACAAATAACTATCCATCAGGGGAATAGGCTGGTGTGAGATCTATCAGATATAATTAGACCTGTATATACAATTAGACAATTCAATTGATTGGCTAAAGAAAGCAGGAGGCTCCCATCATGCTATGCAAAGTCTTTCTCCATCAATTAATGCAGGCTTCCAAGTCACTGTCACATATCTTTGACCCTGAGATGCCCAGCAAGAGCTTGGATGCAACATTTTTTAAATAGATTCTTCGGCACTGCAAATCTAACTTATTTTCCTACAGATTGTTTCCCACAATACCATGATTTATTAAAGCAGCTTGTTAACACCATAATTTTAGTTCACCAGTAAACAGCCTGGATGCAAGAGAAGGGTACCATTTTCTATATACCCTTCACAGCAGTTTACCTGAGCTCTCTCACCAGGAGTACCATCTGCATTCTCTGTGGGATTAATGCCCCCAACTTGCTATTCAAGGAGGTGTGAACATAACATAAGAACATAAGAGACGCCAATGTTGGATCAGGCCAAAGGCCCATCCAGTCCAACACTCTGTGTCACACAGTGGCCAGAAATATCAGTGCCATCAGGAGGTCCACCAGTGGGGCCAGGACATTAGAAGCCCTCCCACTGTTGACCCCCCCCCAAGCACCAAGAAGACAGAGCATCACTTGCCCCAGAGCCCCTATCTATACCTTGTGGCTAATAGCCACTGATGGACCTCTGCTCCATATGCTTATCTAATTCTCTTTTGAAGCCGTCCATGCTTCCTGTGGCAGTGAATTCCATGTGTTAATCACTCTTTGGGTGAAGAAGTACTTCCTTTTATCCGTTCTAACCCGACCGCTCAGCAATTTCATTGAGTGCCCACGAGTTCTTGTATTGTGAGAAAGGGAGAAAAGTACCTCTTTCTTTACCTGCTCTATCCCATGCATAATCTTATAAAACTCAATCATGTCTCCCCTCAGTCGTCATTTCTCCAAGCTAAAGAGCCCTAAGCGCTTTAACCTTTCCTCATAGGGAAAGTGTTCCAACCCTTTTATCATCCGAGTTGCCCTTTTCTGCACTTTTTCCAAAGCTATAATATCCTTTTTAAAGTGTGGTGCCAAAACTGCACACAGTATTCCAAATGAAGTCGCACCATTGATTTATATAGGGGCATTATGATATTGTGAAATATCATAGTGAAAAGCGAAAGCGATGGCGAACCTAAACAGCATGATAAAAAGTAGAGACATCACCCTGCCAACAAAAGTCCGCATGGTCAAAGCAACGGTATTCCCAGTAGTCATGTATGGCTGCGAGAGTTGGACTATAAGGAAGGCCGAGCGCCGAAGAATAGATTCTTTTGAACTATGGTGCTGGAGAAGACTCTTGAGAGGCCCTTGGACTGCAAGAAGATCAAATCAGTCAATCCTAAAAGAAATCAACCCTGACTGTTCCCTGGAAGGCCAGATAATGAAACTGAAGCTCAAATACTTTGGCCACCAAATGAGAAGGGAGCACTCACTGGAGAAGACCCTGATGCTGGGAAAGATTGAAGGTCAAAGAAGACGGGGACGGCAAAGGATGAGATGGTTAGACAGTGTCGTCGATGCAACGAACATGACATTGAGCCAACTTCAGAGGACGGCGGAAGACAGGAAGGCCTGGTGTGATGTGGTCCATGGGGTCGTGAAGAGTCAGACTCGACTGTGCGACTGAACAACAACAATTATGATATTGGCTGATCTGTTTTCAATACCCTTCCTAATAATCCCCAGCATAGCATTGGCCTTTTTTATTGCAGTCACACACTGTGTCTGTATATACAAGTATACAAATGCCTTTTCCTGTTCTCATTAGCCAATGCATTATCCTAGATTCTGCTGTGTCATCAAATAACTTATTAATAGATTGTGTAGCCAAATGTATTATGCCAGCAATGAAAGGGAAGTAATGATATACTTTAGGCAGACTCACCAGCACAAAAGCTTAGGCTTCTGTCTACCAGGGAAGAACTTTTCCATCAGATGCTGAGTTTGTTGTTCAAACTCATCCCCTGGCTGCTCAGACCTGAGGATCGATCCATACATTTCCAGGTCATCATAGCCATTACATAGATTTTCCAACAGCACTGGGAGCTTGATGCTCGGAACTCAGTTCCCAGGAACCCAGGGGTCGGATGGGTTGAGACCACAGTGTATGGGGAGAGGGACATTGTAATATGTGAGTAGGGATGTGCATTTTTTTAACCAGTATTATTCAATTCAGGTCTATTGGGCTTGCAAACATTTCAATATTTCAGAAAAATCCCAAATCTCAATACCAGTATGGTATTTGGATCCGGGATATTTTTTTTGAAAACCCAGATTTTTTCAGGTCCAATAGACCCGAGAAGAAAACTACCAGATTATTTTTTTTTTAAGCCAGCCTGATCCTGGGGGTGGTTGGCTTCTCCTGCAGTAGATCCTGGCTGGGCTCGTTTCTCCTAAAGTCTGATTTAAGCTGGGCTGCTGGAGAAGCGAGCCCCAGGAGCTCCTGTGCCGCATGGAGCGCATTTCTCCATGCAGTACAGCCGATCCAGGCTGGGCTTGCTTCTCCTGCAGTCCTATTTAAACTGGACTGCAGGAGAAGCCAGCCCTAGGACTTCCTGTGTCACATGGAGCGCATTACTCCATGTGGCACTGTCGATCCTGGCTGGGCTCACTTCTCCTGCAGTCTGGTTTTTGGGGGTTCGGCTTGAATAGACCGAATGTACACCCCATGTGTGAGTTGACCCTTAAAAAGAGAACTGCTTCCAGGATGTTTAGTGCAATGAGAACATTAAAGATACCCAGAAGGCACCTGTTTCTAACATCTAGTGAGTTCCCTTGATTATGATCACCCATTTTCTGGCCCAAGGTATTCTGTTTGGTGGAATCAACCACTGCCTCCAGTGATCCATACCCAGTGGCAACCAGGAGGAAGTAAGATTTATTTGTAGCCTGCGGTTACAAAAACTGGATCTGTTGTTTTGTTTAGTTTAACTCTCTCTCTTTCTGCTTGCTTGGTAGTAGATAATTATTGCATGAATTGCTTTATTGATGTTTTTGAGTTTAATCAAAGGTGTTGGGCCTTCTCAATTTGTAAGCCACCTTTAATACTCTTTGGAGGATAAAGATGGGATAGAAATAATTCAAGGAAAATAAATTAGGATCACCAGATCTGTCTTTGATTCACTCCTCTCAGTACTTGATTAGTCAACTCAATTAATTGACCACACTGAAAAGCCTGGTGTCTGTGGTGACTTATGAAATCTCATCCTTTAATGGCCAGATGTCTCACTCATGCATGCAGCAGTTACCTGATGCAGCAGTCATCAAACCATCAATATTCATGTGTGGAACAGCCCTCAAACAGTGTAGGTAACAGTCTTTCTCCTATTACTCCCCACCCTCAACTTCCCAGAAGTACTTTCACAAGAAATCCACTTACACCTGGGGGCTCAACTCATATGTAGGTCAATGAATGAATGAAACACACTGAACCCATCACTGCTGCTTACCCAACTTCCAACTCTCTCTGAATTCTGTACGGATTCTTTCACCAGATTTATTGGATGCAGATACTTTTCCAATTCAGCAAGTCAGCTGAGGCCACAAATTCATTTCACTGACATTATCCAGTTTCCACTGGGGAGCACTTGCTTTGTAAATGCTCTAGGGATTCTTTTAGCACACCCTGAGTCTATCAAAGGTTTCTGAAAGTTTGTGCCTCCTGAGGAGCTAATAGAGCTGTCAAATCAGAATCCACATGCCAGTAATACCTTTGCATTGGTTACAAAAGTATTGTATTCAACAGTGTTCAAATGCACCACTTGTACAAAAAAATCATGTAATGCTTTTTTTTAGGTGCTACAAAGCTCTTCTTTTTTAATTAAGAACAACTGACTAACATGGTCTGAAGTTCTTCCACAGGAAATCATTACTAGTTCTTCTTGCCTCACCAACTGCTTTTTCATAATCAAGATTAGTATTGGTCCTATTAAAAAGACTATAAATACAAACTAAATAAGAATTTGAGCAATATGTGTAAATTCTTAGATTAACTATCTGAATAATTCTAAAGATAGTATAGTGATTATTTCCTCTCTTAGAATAACAATAGTACTATCTTTAGCATGATTCAGACAGTTAATTAATCTTAGAGTTTATACATATTGCTTAAACTATTACTTGGTTTGTATTTATAGTCACCTTATCTGTAATGTATAATTTCATTAACATCTCACTGAACTGTATAAACAATATGTAGATTAATTCATTGATAATCTGCTTGATTCGGTGAGAATCAACATCTGTAAATCTTAATGGACTAAGAAATAAATATTAAACTTAAAAAAGACACTGAAACCACACTTAAGGTTCACATAGTCTGCCTCACTATATAGCCCACCCATCAGAGGACAAGAACACTTGAAAAACAACAGGCTCCCAGAATGAGCAGCCAGATAGTAAGAGAAAACACAAGGCAGAAGAAGTTGGCTCTGCTCTCACACTAGAATAATGGTAAACTGGAGTAAGTCAAGCAACCCACACAACCAAAGTGATGATAAATTTCTGCTCCTTGTGTAATGGAAGCTTGCTGATTTTAATGCTTCTACCTGCTATTCTTTGCTTTTTAGAGAGGGACCTTGCTGCCCACCTACCAGCTTGCCTTAGTGGGAAGGCATTCATATTGTTTATTCTGACATTTCAGCAGCAAAAGGTCAGAACTAAGGGCAATTTCTATGGTGAGCAATAAACAGATTTTATATTGGATCATTTTTCACCAGATCTTTGCTTGTTCTTATTCAGACTATAGCACTTCATATCCTTAGCACTGACATTTACAGAAAAGCCAAGGAAGAAACATGGAGTTCAGTGTCAAAAATATAATGGAAGCAAAGTTTGTCTTATCGGGAGGCCAGAACATTCCTGAAGCAAACATGGATGCTTTCAGTTATTTTACCACACACTTTTTGCCCTGATGGAGCAGAAACAGACATGGGGACCTGGAAAACTCCTAGAAAAGCACAAGAGAAAAGACCTCAGTCCATGTCCCTAAAGGAAAATGGCTGTCTCCATAAGCAACAAAAATTTGTCAGAAGTATGTACAAAACAGTGTTTGATACAGTAAAAGAACCCAAATATATAAAGTGATGAGGCAACTGAACATATCCTCATTATAATCCCAATGGTTACAAGACTATGACAGAAACGTGTTCTGGCAGTCTATTACTTCAGTTTGAGATAGATGATGAAGAAGGAGATTGGATTTATACCCCACCCTTCACTACCAAAGGAGTCTCAGAGCATCTTACAATCCCTTTCCCTTCCCCTTCCCACAACAGACACCCTGTGAGGTAGGTGGGTCTGAGAGAGCTCTTTCAAGAACTGCCCTTGAGAGAACAGCTCTAAAAGAACTTATGACTGACCCAAGGTCACACCAGCAGCTGCATCTGGAAGAGTGGGAAATCAAACCTGGTTCTCCCAGATTAGAGTCTGCGTTCCTAACCACTACACCAGACTGGCTCTCTCCAGTTTGATTGATGATTCCTCCCTCTCAGTGAGAATCAACCACTAATAATAAGTTCAGAGAAAATAGATTCATTGTTTGGAGTCCAGAAAGTATGGGGAGAAGATTTTAGAAGAACTTTTCTTTGCTATTCTAGCACAAATTTTACTAATAGAATACGCAAGACTACCAATACTAATTAATGTAATTAATCAGGTGTCCAGACAGTGATTCTGAGATGGAAAAAGCAGTTCTTGAAACTGTGAGTGTGTTTACACAGAAGAACACCTACCAACTAAGAGTGAACATTTCCCTTCTGTACCTCTGTCCTTTAAAAGATGTGAATGTCAACTCTGATGCAATACAGTGCTGAATCCCAAATGCAATGTGCTGAATAGAAGCTCTGGTACTTCTGTTTCTTAAAACAACTTGCAAGGTGTGTCTATATGTGATACTCACATAAACCTGCCCTGAGATGATCTAAAATTTGTTATTTTGTTATTGTATTTTATTGTTTTATGCTATGTTGTTTTTATTTGTTTTAATCTTGGCACTGTGTGCTTCCTGTTAGCCGCCCTGAGCCTTCGGGGTAGGGCGGGATATAAATTCAAAGATGGATAAATAAATAAAGATAAATACAAAAGAAGCTCCCATGCAAAAAGGACTACCCTTCCATTACAGTGTTGAGTACATTACTTTGTGCATGTCTCCATCATGTGGCTACAGTTTCTCCCAACTGTATTGGTTTGCAGGCTCTGAGTACCAAGGTTCAGAAGTCAGGCAGGCAGGGCGGGGTCATGCAATCCAAAGTCAGGGTTCCAGAAGTAAGGCAAGGCAAGTCATTGAGTCTGAAGTCACAGTTCCAAGAGTTAGGGAAGGCAGAGTCAGTGGCTAAGCGTCCACACCTAACAGCCTCCCTTGGCTGGTTTTTATAGTCCCATGCCTAAGGGTCATGCTTGCAGCCAGCTGTTCAGAATTAATCGTGCAACTACTCATCATAGATAGATAGATAGATAGATAGATAGATAGATAGATAGATAGATAGATAGATAGATAGATATAGATAGATAGATAGATAGATAGATATAGATAGATAGATAGATAGATAGATATAGATAGATAGATAGATAGATAGATAGATAGATAGATAGATAGATAGATAGATAGATAGATAGATAATAAATATATATAGAAAAATAGAAAAAAAGAAAGATAGATAGATAGATAGATAGATAGATAGATAGATAGATAGATAGATAGATATAGATGTATATAGATGTATATAGATGTATATCGATATAAATTAAAAATCCTACAAAACTACACACTAACTAAAATTACAGCTATACAACGACCATATATGATAATAATTATTATCTTAAGTCAAAGTTTTCTCTTATTCAGGTTAAGAATAAAAATTCTATTCTATTATTTTGATATGCAAAAAATTAAAATTATTAACAATGCAAAATTATGTAATGTAATATGAACATTTCTTTTAAAGTTTAAGCTATTTTCTGCCTTTCCTTCCTCTCTTTCTTCTTGCTTTTATCGTCCAAGGGTGGTTTGGGTGCTGCCTCTCCCAATTCTGATTCGGATTCTACTTCTGAGCTGCCATTTGTGGATGTTTCGTGGCTTTCCAAGCCATGCAAACTGTCCAGTTCTCCTTCTTCCTCTGTGTTCTGTGTATCCTTTTAGGGTTCCTGATGTCTTTCCAAAAACTGCTTCGCTTTGGTAAAAGAGTCAATCTTTTATTTTTTGCCTTTGTAGTTGAACATCAAGCCTTCAGGTAGTATCCATCGGTAGGTAGTGGAATTTTCCTGTAAATAGGTGGTTAAATTCTTGTATTGTTTTTTCTTCTTCCTTATCTCAAATGGAATATTTTTAGTATTCTGATATCTTCTTCTTTAATTTTCAGTGTAGCCCCAGATGTTGCTTTTAGTATTGCATCTCTTATAGATCTCTTAGAGAATCAGACATATATTTCACCAGGCAGGATTTTTTTCTTAATAAATTCTGAATATGCCCAATAGGTCATATCCATTTCATTTTGTAGTACTTCTGCCTTGATGCCTTGATGCCTGTCACTGGTGCAAGCACTTCACTAAGGATTTCTTTCAGATTCTCAGATTTGTCTTCTGGTACACCTTGAAATCTCAACATGTATGAAGATTTTTCCATTTGTAGATGCAAAAGTTGAGTTTTATCTGAAGATCTTTATTTTTCCACGACGTCCAGTCTTTGATCAATTGCTTTAGTCTTGTTTTCAACTTCTTTTCTTTTATTGGATTCTTTTAGTTAGTCATCTAAGCCACCAGAGGTTGCAATGCAGTATTCAACATGCCTGCAAAGTCAACGTTCACTTCCGGTTTGGAAACCGGATGTGTTGAGCTGGCAGCTCCTTGATAAATCTTCACTTTCGCCGCCATCTTTTCAGCCCGATAAGACGTTGTTTATGTTTTGTAAAAGTTTGCTTAAGTGTTTAGTTTATTCACTCTAACTACTCATCTTTGTCATCAGCAAGCAGTTGGCATCAGCCCAGGAGGCGTGCACTCTGCCTACTTGTCTGTAATTCTGTTCTCAGACTCTGTCTGTGGCACTCTAAGGATGTAGGAGATACTGGTGTAGGAGATACTGGTGGGCTAGGAATGGCTAACTGAGATTCACCTGCTGAATCAGGGCTGGAGGGTGTCTGGCTCAGCACCAGCTGTTGACTGTGAATCCTGACAAGTCTGCATCTCATTCTCTGGTCAACTTGCTGGTCAACTTCTGTTAATTCAAGGCTGTCTACACTGGGCACCTCTTTTTCTGAGGAGTCCTCTTCTCCTGCTGACCCACGACACCAATACTGAAATGAATGGCAAAGCTGGTGCTCATAATACAAGAGTTTCATATGTACATCTTTGT
>NW_015168774.1:3211-12128 GCF_001447785.1 Gekko japonicus | reverse complement strand
GTTCATTTAAAACACAATGTGAAGTCATAGTTTATTTTAATTCTGGTTAGTTTGTGAAACAGGACTTAAAGACAATCATTCCAAATCCCGATTTTCCTCAACAAAGGCTGGTTTCATTGGCTTTGCTCCTTCCCCCATCTCTCCCATGGAGACCCAAATGTAGCCTGCACTGTGGCACAGGTAGTGCTGTGGAACAAGCCAGGATAATGCCAAGATGTCTAAATTCACACACCACATGAAACAATCCCTATACCCAGTAAGGACAAGGAAATTTGCCCAGCAGGACCATTCACAGCTATGATTTGTGTGTGAAGTGCCATTAAGCTACAGATGATTTATGGCTATCCTAGCCAGGGGCTTTCAAGGCAAGTGGTTAGCCATTGTCTTCCTCTGCAAGGTCTCCCTTGGTGGTCTCCCTTCCAAGTACTGACCCTGCTTATTTATTTATTACATTTCTAAACTGCCCTCCCCTGTAAAAAAACCAGGGCTCAGGGTGGTGTACAATAAAGACATTCATAAAAGAAGTTCATAGTATAAATACAATAAAATACAGCAATTGGCCTAGTTAGATGACACTAAGCTTCTGACTGTGCTACTGCCCCACCGTGGGGGGGGCAGAGAAATGGGTGTGCCAGACAGATGGAAACCGTTGCTGCCCCCAACCTTAGCTTCCAAAATCTGACAAGTTCGGGCTATTCCATGATGCCTTCCCTATACACAGCGATTATTTGGGGTTCTGAAAATGTGGAGAAAACCATAAGTTTAAAAAAACAGTCTAACCTTTAAAAAACTGATTTTGGAGTTAAAAAAATAGATTATATTTATTTATTAAAATATTTATACCCTGGCTTTCCTCATGAATCAAGGCAGCTTACAATAATAAGTAACATCAATATCCACAGACATTTTTTTTTAAAAAGGACAAACTTCAGCAACATTTGGGATTGCAACCAAATGGCACATGAATGCTAGTGGAAATGATCAGAAAGAAGTGAGAAGGGGAAGACAATCTAGTGGTGGTAGGTAAAAGGAAAACGGGGGGGGCAGGAAGCCAGAACTGGTGTGTGTAGGACAGTGAGGAACCAAAGATGGCAGCAAATTAGGGGAGGACAAATGAGATTTTCCCTCCCCCATGAGTCCCTGCAAGTTCCATCCCACCTTGTAGTTATCTAGCTGTGATCAATCAGCTTCAAATTATCATTTCAGATCCTGGTTCGATGCTCCCTAACTAACTGTAGGTGGCAAAATGGCCCATGTTCAGATGACCACAGTAAAAACAGGTTGCTTATCTGTAACTGCTGATTTTTTTTTAAATCATAAACTTTTAATTAATATTTTGGTAGTATGGTACATCAATAAAATAACATTAACTTCCAAATTTTTCAAAGTACTTTAAATACAAAGCAGTAGAACCATAATATCGTCACATAT
Source organism: Gekko japonicus (assembly GCF_001447785.1). Taxonomy (NCBI): domain Eukaryota; kingdom Metazoa; phylum Chordata; class Lepidosauria; order Squamata; family Gekkonidae; genus Gekko; species Gekko japonicus. The sequence goes on along the minus strand of NW_015168774.1, from coordinate 10,697 downwards.
AGAATTAACTTGAGAAGTATTTTCTAGAAAAAGTATTTGTTTCAGCTTCCTGCGTTATTATAAACAAATTGATAAACAACCAGTGCTATGAATATTTGTTAATTTCAGGATTGTAATGTCTAGATGTATAGTAATTTGCTGATCTTTGAGTAGTCATCCGTGCATTCACATCTGTGGGAAAAGGGCGCCTGCACCTGACTCATCAATAACTCTTAACAAGATATGTACGTCTCTTAACAAAAAAATGTGTTTTGGAGCCTATGACTGCTAGGTGGATCTGTAACTGGTTGACAGATCGCACCCAAAGAGTGCTTGTGAATGGTTCCTCATCCTCTTGGAGAGGAGTGGCAAGTGGAGTGCCTCAAGGATCTGTCCTGGGACCTGTTTTGTTCAACATCTTTATCAATGATTTGGAAGAAGGAATGGAGGGAATGCAGATGATACTAAATTGGGAGGGATAGTGAATACAATAGAAGGCAGAGTCAGGATACAGGATGATCTTGACAGGCTAGAAAATTGGGCCAAAACAAATAAAATTAATTTCAATGGGGATAAATGTAAAGTTCTGCATTTAGGTAGGAAAATCAAATGAATAATTATAAGTTGGGGGAGACTTGTCTTAGCAGTAGTATGTCCGAAAAGAATCTAGGGGTCTTAGTAGACCATACACTGAACATGAGTCAGCAGTGTGATGTGGTTGCTAAAAAGGCAAATGCAACCTTGGGCTGTATCAACAGAAGTATAGTGTCCAGATTAACTTAACTCTGCTCTGGTTAGACCTCACCTAGAGTATTGTGTTCAGTTTTGGGCACAACAAAATAAGAAGGATATAGACAACCTGGAACGTGTCCAGAGGAGAGCAATGAAGATGGTGAGGGGTCTGGAGACCAAGTCCTATGGGAAAAGGTTGAAGGAGCTGGGTATTTTTAGCCTGGAGAGGAGACGACTGAAAGGTGATATAATAACCATCTTCCAGTACCTGAAGGGCTGTCATACAGAGGATGGCAAGGAGTTGTTTTCTGTTGCCTCAGAAAGTTGGACCAGAACCAACGGATTGAAATTAGTTGTTTTTGGCTAAACATTAGGAAGAACTTCCTGACAGTTAGAGTGGTTCCTCAGTGGAACAGGCTTCCTTGGAAAGTGGTGGGCTCTCCTTCTTTGGAAGTTTTCAAACAGAGGCTAGATGGCCATCTGATAGCAATGTGGATTCTGTGCACTTAGGCAGATCATGAGAGGGAGGGCAGGAAGGGTTGCCTCAGTGCTTAGTTCTTGTGGCCCTTTTTTACATGCCCAGGGAAATGCTGATTGCCACTTTAGGTTCAGGAAGCAATCTTGGAGGTTTTTTGTCATCTTCTGGGTGTGAAACAGTAGTTACTGCGGGTGTGGAGGGGGAGGTATTTGTGAATTTCCTGCATTGTGCAGGGGGTCAGACTAGATGACCCTGGAGGTCCCTTCCAACTCTATGATTCTATGATTCTAAGCCCTAAATCTTTCTTTCCCATGCTCCACCCCTGACGCACATGTGGGGCCCCCACCACACATGCCTTTATAGGTGGAGCCCAAGTCTCCCATTAGTTCCTTCTGACTCCTGAAAACCCCAAGTAAGGTACGAGTAAGCTGACAGTGGAGGGGAAGGTTGGGAGGGTGGTGTGAATGCACAGATGGCCAATCAAAGATCAGTTACAGGTAAGCAACCTGTTAATCTTCTTTGTGGTCTGTGCATCACATCTGTGGGAGAGTGGCAAGCTTTTGACTTACTGGAGGAGGGTGCTGACAGCTACTCAATCCAATACCGATTGAAGAACTGACTAACCCACTGGTGCCCTTCGATGGGCACAGACATCCAGAGTGTAGTGCTGAATAAAGGTGTTCAGAGTCACCCATGTAGCTGCTCTGCAGATATCCTGTAAGGGTACCCCTCTAAGAAACACCATAGAGGTGGCTAGGGCTCTCAAGGAGTGTGCTCTAACAGGCCCTGGCAGGGGTTGTTTTGCCAGCAGGTAACACAGTTTTATGGTTTCCACTATCCATTTTGACAGGCGTTGGGCCGAAATATGAAGTCCCCTATTCTGTGGGGCATAGGAGACAAAAAGGTGAAGATCTCTGCAGTCTGGTCTGGTCCTGTGCAGGTAGAACAGGAGAGCACATTTTACATCCAGGGAGTGGAGGAGTTGCTCCATGGCATCCTTAGGATCAGGGAAGAAATCTGGGAGTATAATGTCCGACTGGGGATGGAACTCTTTCTGAACTGAATGGATGGATGGAACTGAAACCACTTTCAGAAGAAATCAGATGTCTGGGCGCAGAGTGACATTATTACTGGAGAATTGCAGGTAAGGTGAATCATGCCTGTGTGCTGTTAAGTTCACCCACTCTCCAGGCCAACGTGATGGCCATAAGGGAGGCAGTTTTCCAGGCAAGCAGCCAGAGTTCACAAGAAGCTAGAGACTCAAATGGTTTGCCCATCAGTTTCCACAGTACCAGGGGAAGGTACCAGGTTGGAACAGGGAGCTTAAGTGAGGGATTCATGTGTAGCAGACCCTTAAGGAACCATTCAGACTGTGGGTGAGTAAAAGCAGAAAGACCATCCACTGGTCGATGGTGTTGAGATGGTTTGAATGCCTTTAGGAACCACATTTGAAGTGTCTGCATGTGTAGCTTGGCAAAGGGGAGGACTGCAGTTGTCGCCACCATCATGCCCAGCATTTGCTGGAGGGACAGAGCTGTCGTGATCTGGTAGACACGACAGACAGAGGTGATAGCCAATGATCTCTTGTCTGGGAGGAAGGCTCTGCATGTGGTGGAATTGAGGACTGCCACTATGAATTGGACTTGTCTCATGGGCATGAGGTGAAACTTCTTGTGATTCACTTGGAGACCAAGATTGTCAAACAAGCTGAGGGTTCTTTGAATTTACCTTTCCAGGTTTTCTCTTGAATCTGCTACCAGAAGCCAGTTGTATATGTATGGGAAGACTGTTGTACCATAAGAACATAAGAGAAGCCAATGTTGGATCAGGCCAATGGCCCATCTAGTCCAACACTGTCACACAGTGGCCAAAAATACCAGGTGCCATCAGGAGGTCCAGCACTGGGGCCAGGACAGTAGAAGCTCTCCCACTGTTGCCCCCCCAAGCACCAAGAATACAGAGCATCACTTGCTCCAGACTGAGAGTTCCTCTCGATACCTTGTGGCTAATAGCCACTGATGGACTTCTGCTCCATATGCTTATCTAATTCCCTCTTGAAGCTGTCCATGCTTGTAGCTGCCGCCACCTCCTGTGGCAGTGAATTCTATGTGTTAATCACTCTTTGGGTGAAGAAGTACTTCCTTTTATCTGTTCCAACCCAACTGCTCAGCAATTTCATTGAGTGCCCATCCTCGACAGATTCCTTTGGAGTGCCTCACAATCCTCCCTGGTTCTCACCACCCTGAACAACTTCATGTCATCTGCAAATTTAGCCACTTCACTGCTTACTCCCAACTTCAAATCATTAATAAACAAGTTAAAAAGCATCGAACCCAGTACTGATCCCTGTGGTACCCCACTGCTTACTACCCTCCACTGAGAAAATTGCCCATTTATACTCACTCTCTGTATCCTATTAATTAGCCAGTTTTTGATTCACAAGAGGACTTGTCCTTTTATCCCATGACTATTGAGCTTACTTAGGAGCCTTTGATGAGGAACTTTATCAAAAGCTTTCTGGAAGTCAAGGTAAACAACATCTATTGGGTCCCCCTTGTCCACATGTTTGTTCACTCCCTCAAAAAACACTAGCAGGTTAGTGAGACAAGATCTTCCCTTACAGAACCCATGCTGAGTCTGCCTCAATAGTCTGCCTCAACTTCCCCCCTACACCATCGTCTCATCCACGCATTGAGACTCCTGATCTGTGCCTGTGTCTCCAGCCTTGTGCGTGGAACAGGTAGCACTTCCAAGAAGGCTACCTTGGAGGTCCTGGCCTTGAGTTTCCTGCCTAGCATCCTACATTTTTCCTCCAGGATCTCACGACTGCATTTCCCCACATCATTGGTGCCAACATGTACCACGACCACTGACTCCTCCCCAACACTGTCTACCAGCCTATCTAGAACATGTATAATGTCCGCTACCTTTGCACCACGCAGGCAAGTCACCATACAGTCAGTACGTGGGTTTGTCACCCAGCTGTCTACCTGCCTAAGGATCGAATCGCCAACTACCAAGAGCCCCCCTCCCTCCCTGTCAAAGGATGGCTCCTTGGTGCGAAAGGACACCCGTTCACCAGCTGAAGAAGAAGTCCCGTCTGAGGACACATTACCCTTTTCTGCAGCACAGTGCCCTGTTTCCCTTCGACCCTCATGCTCCCTGACAGCGGTGGGACTGCCATATTCAGAGTGGGACATATCTACCGTGTTTCTCCAAAAATAAGACCCTGTCTTATATTTATTTTTTCTCAAGAAGACAAACTAGGGCTTATACCACAAATGCATAGAAATCCTGCTAGGGCTTATTTTTTTGGGTAGATCTTATTTTCGGGGAAACAGGGTAACAAGTCCCCGAGAGTCTTCTCCATGTGTCTAACTGACTGTCTATGCTTCTCCAGGCCTGCCACCTTGGCCTCAAGGGAGCAAACACGTTCCCTGAGAAGCAGGAGCTCCTTGCACCGGGCACACACCCAAGACTTCTGTCCAGTGGGCAGATAATACAAGTGACACTCCGTGCAACCATTGAATGTACTCTAACTAATCTCCTTACAGCCCATACAATTTAACCTAACAGCCTCTGATTGCCTTTTTCTATTTCTTTATATTTTTCCCCTTTTACTTTAGCCAGTAATTTAAATAAAGGCTGTAAAATTGTTCTGTGCCCTGTAAAATTGTTCATAGTGCACCCCACTGCTCAGTTCCCTATGGTGTTGAGTAACCCTTGGCTTGCAGCCCATGACCCGTATGTCCAGTGGAGTCAAGGGATGTTAACTTTTTTAGATCCCCGTTGCAAAGAAGAAGAGAAGAGAGAAGAGATTGGATTTATACCCCGCCCTTCACTTGGAGTCTCAGAGCGGCTTACAAACTCCTTTCCCTTCCCCTCCCCACAACAGACACCCTGTGAGGTGGGTGGGGCTGAGAGAACTCTGACACAAACTGCTCTTTTTCAAGGACAGCTGTGTCAGAGCTTGTGACTGAGCCAAGGTCACATCAGCAGGTGCAAGTGGAGGAGTTGAAAATCAAACCCGGTTCTCCCAGATTAGAGTCCGCACACTTAACCACTACATCAAACTGGCTCCATTGATATTCTGGGGCGGCTTTACTAGTAACGATTTATTGATTATTTGCTGGATCATGGCTTCACTCATGTTTGTACATGCGTTTGCTTGACATGCAGAGAGGATCGTTTCTCAGGATCCTTGTACGCTCTATCCAGTATGTGCCTCTTGGTCCATGCCGCAGGGGCCTGTCGGGGCAAAAAGGTGCCTCAATCCTTTGGCTTCTGCCTTGGGAGAGGCACCTCTCACGCCCCAGGCTGAGACCCCCCTACAAGGGGTCTGGGGGGTCCAAGATCAACTCAGACCCCCCCCCATCGGCACGTTTGCGGGGCTCTCACATCAGAGCTGTGATGGAGCACACCCGCCTGCGAGTCGCCAAAACCGGAACCTGGAGCAGGGATTTATCTGGCCAGACACCTCCTCTTTTGTGGCCCCGGTACTATTCCAGAAAAAGAAGGATTGGGGGGGCTAAGGTTATGCACAGACTACTGTGATCTAAACACTGTTTCCATGTCTAACGCATATCCTTGATAACCCTTGATAAAAGATTTGCTAGCCGAAGCTGCTATGGGGAAAATCTTTACTAAGTTGGATCTAAGAGACGCTTATTTCAGAATGTGCATAAGAACATAAGGACATAAGAGACGCCAATGTTGGATCAGGCCAAAGGCCCATCCAGTCCAACACTCTGTCACACAGTGGCCAAAAATACCAGGTGCCATCAGGAGGTCCACCAGTGGGGCCATAAGGGAGGGGGATGACTGTGTTGAACACCCTGTTGGGGCAATTTTTTTTAAGCCCCCAGAGGGGATTTTTTATTGATTTTTTAAACACTACAAAAACTAGAACAGAAAAAAGGGAAAGGGAAAGCTACATATAAGGGAGAAAGTAAAGAACCCACTACTAACTAAAAACCCAAGAGAGGAGATCTCCAACTAGCTTTTTATACTTCATTCAGACTTTTCATCTTTGTACTTCTTATGAACTGTGTCAATCTTTTAACCCTTTTAACCATCCCCAGTTACATTTAATTGCCCAATAACAGTGCCCCCCATCATCCCCTAGAACCAAAGTTCTCAAAAGCACAATTCAGAGTCCTTCAGCCTTTACTTCTTCGTCTCTCTCTTCCGCAGTTTGTAGGAACTTTTCGGGGCTGATGCCCCCTGCTCAGACAAAGAGTCCTCACCAGACGAACCAGTTTCCAGCTCTCCACTGGACTTATCGTCCTCTTCTTTTTTCTCGTCCTCTGGCCTTCCCAGCTGCTCCAGGGGATGGCTTTTTCAAGAGAGGGCGGACCATCGCTTCCTTGAGTGCCCCCGTGAACCGTCCCTCCACAAGGGACTTGTTGATAATCTCCCTAAGGGCATCACAAAACCCTTTGATCAGCCAGGAGGGGCACAGATCTAGGCTGCATGTGGTTGGGCGTACAGTCTTGAGCAATCTGTCGACTTCCTCCAGGCCAAAAGAATCCAAAGCCGGAATCGAAGACGTGCAAGGGGTCTCAAGTTCACTCATTGTATCAACTGTGGTGGGGAGGTTGCCGCGGAGCGCCAAGACTTTATCTGCAAAATAGCTCGCACATGCCTCACAGCCAATGTCCAATTCCCTAAGATTTGGTCTGCCCTGTGGCAGAACTGTTATGGCCCGAATTCAGAGGTCATTTTGGGGGGGATCGCGGGGGATCACAGTTCCCCCCGGGTGAGGTACATGGGGGCGGGGCACATGATGAAGCCCTGCCCCCTGCTTCCGGCCGCCCATCTTCCGGCCCTCATTCAGCCAGGAGGAGGCAGGAGAAGAGGGAGGGTAAGTTGCTTCCTCCCTGCCTCTCCCCACCCCTGCCTGCCTGGGGCCAGGGAGGGCCTTCCAGGGCTTCCTTGCACTCCTGCTGGCCTTGCAGGTCCACCGCTGGGCCCCTCATGGGGCTCGGCAGTGGAGCAGCAAGGCTGGCGGTGGCGGCCGGGACCGTTGGGGGCGGGGTGTGTGGCCTTATGACACACTTCCGGTGATGTCAGGGGTGTGTGGCCTTATGACACACTTCCGGTGATGTCAGGGGGTGTGGCCTTATGACACACTTCCGGTGATGTCAGGGGGTGTGGCCTTATGACACACTTCCGGTGATGTCAGGGGGTGTGGCCTTATGACACACTTCCGGTGATGTCAGGGGGTGTGGCCTTATGACACACTTCCGGTGATGTCAGGGGGTGTGGCCTTATGACACACTTCCGGTGATGTCAGGG
>NW_015168774.1:0-2515 GCF_001447785.1 Gekko japonicus | reverse complement strand
CGATCATTGAGTATTTCAAGTGCAAAAATAAATAAGAGCAGTGAAAGAGGACATCCTTGTCTCGTCCCTTTTTAAATTTCAAAATTTTGAGTCCGATCTCCATTAATCATTACAGTCGCATTCTGTTTGGTACAGATGGCTTGAATCATTTTAACAAAATCAGTTCCCGCCTGGGCTATTTTTAGAGCTTCCAACACAAAAGTCCAATTAACATTGTCAAAGGCCTTCTCTGCATCTAAAAAGATTAACGCCAGTTGCTTTTCTGGATGCACCTCATAATTATATGACATCTATAATACATCTTAAATTGTTCTTTATTTGCCTTTTAGGTAAAAATCCTGCTTGATCTTTATGTATTGTGTTTACTAACATTTTTTAAACCTTTCAGCTATTATTGAGGCAAAGATTTTGTAATCTGCATTTAATAATGAGATCAGTCTATAGTTTTTAATTTCTTTTTCATCTGAATTTTGTTTATGTATCAAAGAGATTATTGCTTCTTTCCATGAATCTGGAATTTCTCCATTGACCATAATATTATTACATATATCTTTTAGAGGGAGCAATAATTGTTCCTCAAATGTAAGGTAAAATTCTATTGGGAGTCCATCGGGTCCTGGTGCTTTGCCTTTGTTTTGCCGTTTCAATGCCTCCACCAGTTCCATCATAGCAATTGGCTGATTAAGTCATTTCCTTTGGTCTTCTGTGAATTTCTTCGGTTGATGTGTTTTTAAGTATCCCTTTATCTGTTCTGTATTTATATCTGATTTTCTATAGAGATCTTTATAGCACCCCTTATAGATGTATTACACCAGAAGACATTATTTTCAACTCCAACAGGAAGGAAGAAAAGATTGACTCTGTTCTTAAAGCAAAAAATTTTCTTGAGCAACAACAACAAGATAAAGATGGACCTGAGAAATTGGAGGACAATAAAGATGCAGAAAAAGAAGAAGACGAAAATTAAGAAAGTTCAAAGAACTCCTCGTTGGCTGAATCCTTAGACTCTGAAGCAGAATTAGGGGCTATAACTCCTAAGCCTCCTAAAAATAAAAGGGAGTTTGAAAAGAAACGTAAAGGAAGAAAGTAAGTATAATAATGTAACTCTGACTGTCTGATACCTATTATTAATCAATAACTTTAAGGTAAGAAGCATACATTTTAGTCAAATCTGTTTTTGAATGCTCACTTTATTCTCTAGAATTTTATTGCAATAACTCTCATGTATTACCGTTTTGATATTAGGGAAACATTGATTAATTCAAAATATGTATTAATGATCTCTTGTTACTCGTAGTTTTAGGTTGTTCCCTTCCCCCAACCCCATAGAGGTTTAGTTTAAAAAATGCAATAAAAATTTTTAGAAAAAGAAATTCTATTGTGTAGCCATTGCAAACAATAGAAAGCACCCATTTGTCTGATGTAATCCGCTTCCAGGCCTGGAGGAAAGTGGAGAAAAATGTTCTAACAGGGCAGCAGAGCAGTGGTGTAGACAGAAGTGGTAGCGATGGTAAGGAGATGGGGGAGTCAAAGGCCCTGTTTGGGAGTTCGGGGGCCCTTCGATCTCAATGGCTGCTGATTGGGTTGGAATTTGGGTTTCATATATGAAGTCCAATTGCCTGGCTGAGGCTGCTTGGTCCTCCAAGACTGCTCCAGGGAGGTTTTGGAGTATTGCCAGGGGTGTGACCATGACCTGGTTTTGGATGAGTGGGTAGGGACCATAACCCCAAGGTTGTGGGAGGTATTGATGCTTTTGTCCACTTCTTGTAGGGCTGTATCCGTGGCGGAATGAAAAAGACCTTGACCATCAAAGGGCAAGTCTTCCATATAGGGACATGTGTCCTGTTGGAGTAATGTCGAATGAGTCCAGGAATGTCTGCATAGGCTACAGCGGAAGTGATAGTCTTGAGGAAGACGTCAACAGTGTTTTTGGAAGAATTTAGTTGTCGCTTCGTGAGGATCATACCTTCTTTTTGAAGGTGTCGGGCTAGAAGCTATCTGTCATCTGGAAGAGTAGGTAGAATTTCTGAGAGAATACTGTTATCTGCTCATGCAGGTCATGTATTTTGTATTTTTGATCCCCAAAGCTCCAGCAGAATAAAATTTCCTGCCAAAGGTTCCAGTTGCCTGCCTTCTTTATCACCTGGGGCCAAATGGATATGCTTGCTCTTGGAGACAGAGGTGACCACCACAGAGTTGGGTTTGGAGTGACAGGAGAGAAATTCAGCCCTAGTGTCTTGGACTCTATATATGTGGTCCAGACATCTGGAGGATATTGGTGTGGAGGAGTTGGGTTTGTCCCAAGGTGATTTAGCTGTTTGTTGAATGACATTAGTCACTGGTAGAGAAATGGCTGTAGAGGTGTCAAGCTGTACTATGTCAAAGACGGAATCTGTGACAGTCTGCTTGGGTTGGATGATGAAGAGGCCTAGTGTATGGACCATACATTTGACCAGTTGCCCATAAGATTGAAGGTCCTCAGATGGGGAGGTTGTCCTGAACTTGGATGGGGGGG
>NW_015168773.1:60252-126928 GCF_001447785.1 Gekko japonicus | reverse complement strand
AGATCTCCAGCCACCACCTGGAGGATGGAGAGGGAGTGGAATTCCGTGACAAAATTGTAGAATTGTTTACTGTAGTAATTTCTGTAGAAAATTGCTGTTGTTGTTGTTCAGTCGCACAGTCGAGTCCGACTCTTTGCGACCCCACGGACCAGCTCCTGCCAGGCCCTCCTGTCTTCCGCTGTCCTCTGAAGTTGGCTCAATTTCATGTTCGTTGCGTCGCTGACACTGTCTAACCATCTCATCCTTTGCCGTCCCCGTCTTCTTTGACCTTCAATCTTTCCCAGCATCAGGGTCTTCTCCAGTGAGTGCTCCCTTCTCATTTGGTGGCCAAAGTATTTGAGCTTCAGTTTCATTATCTGGCCTTCCAGGGAACAGTCAGGGTTGATTTCTTTTAGGATTGACTGATTTGATCTTCTTGCAGTCCAAGGGACTCTCAAGAGTCTTCTCCAGCACCATAGTTCAAAAGAATCTATTCTTCGGCGCTCGGCCATCCTTATAGTCCAACTCTCGCAGCCATACATGACTACTGGGAATACCATTGCTTTGACCATGCGGACTTTTGTTCTTCTATTAATACATTGTGAAGACCTTGGGTTCTGTTATTAGAGAGTCAACATGGAATGTTTCCTTCAGGAGTTGGTAAGTAGTGATTGATAAGAACTGGGATTGCTACACGCTCAGATAAAGCAACTATTGTGAAACGAATTGTTCATTGCGCAGTATTCGTTAGCATGTGGAGCGATCATAGAAGAAAATTTTCTACAGCAATCACTACAGTAAACAATTTTGAAACTTATCTCTATTGACTCTTAGTTCTTTTTGTCATGGAGGTTGTTTTTGGAACTCCACTTCCTCCCGTGGTCTCTTGTTTTTGGCGGCCACCACCTGGAGGACGGCAACCATACTCAAAGCTGGATTCAATCTCGTCAAATTCATTAAAGGTAAAGGTCCCCTTGCTCGAAAGCCAGTCGAGTCCGACTCTATGGTTGCGGTGCTCATCTCCGTTTCAAAGCCGAAGAGCCAGCGCTGTCTGAAGACATTTCCGTGGTCATGTGGCCGGCATGACTAAACACCAAGGCGCACGGAACACTGTTCCCACCTAAGTGGTACCTATTTATCTACTTGCAATTTCTTGCTTTCGAAAGGCTAGGTTGGCAGGAGCTGGAACTAGAGACGGGAGCTCACTCCGTCATGCGGCAACTCGGGTCTCAAACTGCTGAACTAACGACCTTCCACAGCCTGCAGTTCAGCATCTTAACCACTTGAGCCACCGCAGCTCCCAAATTCATTAGGAACTGAATTTTTGTTAATATGCAATGCCTTGTAAAAAGTATTACGAACCATGTTGACTAACAGAGGATGAAACATCTAGTAAATTATGGAGCCAACAAAGAGTACTTTTCAGAAAGAGATGCATGAATAAAAGGTTTAAAAAGTGAGACAATATAAAGGAGGCAGAGAAGTGTTTTACATAATTGTGGTGTCTGTATATTGTGTCAGTCTGTTTGACCCAAATGTTAAATTGCCTTTTAGTGAATGTGACCCATAAAATATCAAGTAGCTATTTTAATTCCTTGTAATACTTTGCGCGCTGCCAGCATCTGGAATCTTATTGTAAATTTGTGTAATATTCTGTAATGACTGAGCTTTTTTAAACAACAGGGTCGAAAATTACGAGCATTTAAAAAGTTTCTTCTATTTAGTTTCTAAACTAATTACCTTGGGTCAGAACCGTACATGAGTGACATTAAAAGGAAGTATGTCACTATGCTCCATTTCAGATACTTTTAAAGCAGAGAATGCGGGACAGAAATATTTAGAACAGAGAAAGAAAGAAGAGGCTTTATCCTCTAAAAGGTAAAAGGTAAAGGTTTCCTTGCTCGAAAGCCAGTTGAGTCCGACTCTAGGATTGCGGTGCTCATCTCCGTTTCAAAGCCGAAGAGCCAGCGCTGTCCGAAGACGTTTCCGTGGTCATGTGGCCGGCATGACTACACACCAAGGCGCACGGAACGCTGTTACTTTCCCACCGAAGTGGTACCTATTTATCTACTTGCAATTTCTTGCTTTCGAACTGCTAGATTGGCAGGAGCTGGAACTAGAGACGGGAGCTCACCCTGTCTTGCGGCACCCAGGTCTTGAACTGCTGAACTACTGACCTTCCACAGCCTGCAGTTCAGCGTCTTAACCACTTGAGCCACTGAAGCCCCTTCTTTATCCTCTACTAAGGATGATTTAGGTATGTAAAATAATGGTAGCACAGGGCTGAACTGTACATTGGGACCATGGGGAAGGAGAATTACACTTTCTTCCCATTGCCATTTTCATCACCGAAATAACCCCAGAGAACTATCATCTGCCACACTGGGTCGACTTGAAACACCTCCAACCTCAGAGGCCTTATTTTATTACCCAAGCAAGCCCAGAACATGCCAGCAAGCAGCAGGTCCCGGGCATATTCAAGTATGCTCCTGCCTATACTGAAAGCCATGGTTCTGGCCAGATTCCACTGGACCCTCTCTTTAGGCTCTACTACCTTCAGCTGCACAGAAAACGAACAAACTATTAAAGATAATAAAGGGCCCTTGCTGTCTTTTAAGTAGCCTCTCATCATGATGAGCCAGCCTGCCTTCACTGTGCTCCTTCTCTATCTGTTGAAAATCAGCAAAAATGCAGGTGTGATGCTGGAAGTTTATTCTTAGGAGCTCTCATGGAATGAATTATGTGGAATTGCAAACCAAATCAAGTAACGCCACCCCAAATACTTATTTAATTAGGTCCCACATGTGCATGGAAATTTTTATGGCATTCTCCCCTTCCTTTAAAATTGCGGGTTCAGAAAGTTAACCTGCAATACGGGCATGCTTGTCTGGCCAGAATCCTAGCTTTATTATTATTATTTTTTTAAAGGAAGTCATGGAAGCTGCAACTGGAAGCACATTCACTAAGGAATAAGTCCCATTGAACTCAGTGGGATTTACTTCTGAGTATACATGTTTAGAATTGTACTATAGGTCTATATGATATAGAGACAGAATGCAAAATGTGCGGTTTTCTGACTAATGTGCAATGGAAACATGCCCACTAAGTCTTCCCTTTGTTCCAGTGAATGAAGGAAGTCTTGACTTGACAGGGATATGAAGCAAGAGGTCATGCTTAGTTCCCTTATTGTTATGAGCTGCTCCTTCTGCAGTTGCCTAAATTCAGGGCCCGCAGCAGATCTCAGCCAAGTAAGTGTGCAGTATAAAGCACAGTAATTGCTTAGTTCCCTTATTGTTATGAGCTGCTTCTTCTGCAGTTGCCTAAATTCAAGGCCCGCAGCAGATCTCAGCCAAGTAAGGGTGTAGTATAAAGCACAGTAACTTAGAAGTAAATCCCACTGAAATTCACAAGGATTAATTCTACGAAATCTTGGAGGATCAATAAGTGTCATATAGCTAAGGCAAACAGTTGTATTTGAATAGAGTTAAACAGCTGAAAAGCAACAATGCAACATGGGATGTATGAGATTCATTCTTAGGAACAACATTTCCTGGGGGGATGCACACAAAGTTTGCTGCACGTACATTCCTACAATTGCTGAGAAAACATCAGGGTGAACCAGATTACACAAACATACAGCTAACGCATATGTTCTTCACAATACGTTTTGCTACTGCCGGACCCACATGAATTGCTAGGGCTACAGCCATCACATCCTGGTATGCAATGATTTTGTGTTTGAGGATGCTACCTCTTAGGTCTTATCTGAGACAAAAGAGTGGTATGAACTGGCCTCCCATTATGCACCGGTGTGATGCAGAACAATCTTGAGTGCACGTGTCTTACAAATACTGAAACATGACTGGTAGCTAGCAGGCAGAGCTCCATACTGAGAAAAACTTCCAGGGTGAGTTTTAGTTCTTTAAGAATGTTTTATCCCTTCTGAAGAGGCAAAAATATTACTTTCCTATGTATAAGGGACAAAAGACCTTTAAAGGAAGGGCTAACTTATTACCTAATTCTGACAATAGCATTTATTTGCAGAATGTCAAATGTATATTCATCATGCATCAGCTCAGAAATAAATCAATCAATTACACAAATGGAGGAGAAGCTTAACACTGTCCCATCATTTCATGAACCTGAGTGACACGACAAAGAGAGAAGCCTTTCAAAAAGGGATTTGTTAGTCTATTCTCCTCTACAGCAAAACTTCCCTGTCCTTTTCACTGTTTAGGGAATTAATATTGTTCTATAGGTCGGTAGTTCAGCAGTTCGAGACCCGAGTGTGCCGCATGACGGAGTGAGCTCCCGTCTCTAGTTCCAGCTTCTGCCAACCTAGCAGTTCGAAAGCAAGAAATTGCAAGTAGATAAATAGGTACCCCTTCGGTGGGAAGGTAACAGCGTTCCGTGCGCCTCGGTGTCTAGTCATGCCGGCCACATGATCACGGAAACGTCTTCAGACAGCGCTGGCTCTTCGGCTTTGAAACGGAGATGAGCACCGCAACCCTAGAGTCGGATTTGACTGGCTTTTGAGCAAGGGAACCTTTACCTTTACCTATAGATACTGAATGGGATAAGGAGAATACAGACCCAAGCCTCAAAACTGGGCTTGTTTCTTCATGAAGAAATACAAAACTGGGCAGCAATTTTCTAATTCACATTGCACTTTCTCCCAAAATCATTCAGTTCACTGCAAAATTATGCTAAATGAATGAGACTTCTTTTTGTATGCGTCTGAACTATCATCAAAAAAACTTGCAGTGGTGTATTTCCAGCAGCAGCATCACTGCAGATGGACGATTCATCAAAACTGAGTTAGGGAATAATCTCAGAAGGTAAGAATAATGACTTCTCAGTAACTTGAGAACTACACAAGAGGCTGTTGATTACTTGGAGAACACTAAAGGTCCTCAGGCAAACACTGGTTATCAGTATAATTAAAGGCAAACTATAGCCTGTGCAGTTTGTAATTGTGATCGATGGGGCTCTCAAATATTTTCTTCCTTCATCATTCATAATTTACTCCAGCAAATCCCCACCACGGTGATCAATGTTAAAGGCAGTGAGTAAAATAACCCAAACTCTGCGAAAGGTGAAAATTCAAGACACACAGCTTCTCTTGGACTATAAACTCTAAAAAAATAATAGAATTAAGTTTCTGGCATATCTCAGAGCTATTTTTTTGCTATAGATTTGTTTGTTAAATATTTATTCTCCTTTGGAATATATTCATCTGGTCATCAACAGATGCATGCCAACATCAAAGCTCACACAAATCAAGAGTGAGAACAACTTTGATAAAATACTTTGATGTCAAGACACCTGCATCTTCACCTGTGCAATGCTTCCGCAGGAGAGCACAGAGCACCTGGTCTGTCAAGGCTTTGTTATGAAACTTTTCTGGGTTTGAGGGTGGATTTGTTTGTTTTGTAGACCAGAAAGAGCTACAATATCAATTTTCTTTAGCATGTACTGGAAGATAATTAGTCAAAGGACCAATATGCATTCTAAAATCTCACTTCAAGGCGTTTACAGATGTTGATTTTGTTTCAAAAAAATCACATTGGTGGAACGCAAAAGTATGGCAATTCAAGAGAGGAAATAAATGTCCCTGAAATTTTATGAACCCACTCACATTTTAAAAGATCAATAAGAAAAGTGTATGCCAACATTTCTTGGTAAACATAGCCCTATATAACTTTTTTTGTTCAGATCCTTCCAGAATAAATAAATGAGGCTTTGTGACTAATTAATATACCAATGATTTTTCACATCAAGGCGCAACTACTGTTGCTGGGGTTTTTTTGTGTGTTTTTTTAAAGGCTAGTAAAACAGCCTAAGGAGGTATTGTAGTAGAGGAAAAAATCCACTGACAGTTACGATATGGTTTCTCCCACACAACCAAGGGAAAACAGCAAGAAAATAGGAGATCATTAGTCTCACTAACCTGTGGTGTCATTCCATGGCAGATATACATGATCGGAATATTTTCTGTGTCTGGCCCCTGATCAAGGCACAAATCACTTTTTAGGGAATTCTGCAGCTACAGAATAGAGAGAAGTACAAAAAGACAGAGAAACAGAAAAGAATTTGTCAAAGTAGGCCTAGAGTAGTATTACATTTTGATCACAGCTATATCTCTGCAATAACATTTTAAGCACTGGAGGGAAATAACCCAAAACTTAAACATTTAGTATTAAAATACAATGTAGTATTGCATAACAAAACATTGGACTTACATGAAAATTTCTTCTCTTCAGTGGGTTAGGTCACACCTCCTCTCGCACCAGGCAGGGCTAGGAAAATTTTTTTATGCCTTTCCAGGACACAGCAAGGGTGTCCTTCCAGACATAAAATAACCCAGCTCCAGTAACATCATGCGACTCAAGTAGTAACTTTAACAATCTTATTAACTAAAACTTGACCAAGAACTAACAATTGGGCTAGGCTATTTTATGTCTAGAAGGGAATCCTCAATGGGTCTATGGAAGGCATACAAAAATTTTCATAGCCCTGCCTGGAGCGAGTGAAGGCATGACCTAACCAGTTTGAATGCCTTTCCTCCACTGAAGAGAAGAAACCTTCAGGTAAGTCCAATGTTTTGTTCTCTTTCAGTGGGGAAAGTCATTCAAACTGGTTATGTAACCAAGGTAAGAACAGGGTGGGATAAACATACTAAATTACTAGTCCAACACCTGCTGGAGAGCCCTTCCCCAAATACAGCCTCTATAGAATTTTGTTGGTCAGTTCTGTAGTGTCTCACAACCATTGCAAATGACAACCAGGTCACCGGCCTGCAGATCGCCTTGACTGGAGCTCTAGTGGTGAAGGCAGCTAATGCAGCAGCTACTCTTGTGGAATGTGAGCAAACTTATGCTGTTTTTCTTTTCCTCCAAAGACCACTTTCCTTGGGCCATCTAGTCCAAGCAGTTTCATTCTCTTTTGCTGGCTTCTGTGGTGACTAGGACATGGGGAGGTTGGAGGAAGGGGATTCCCCACTGTAAATTGCTTATTGAAGTCCATCATCTCAGTGAATTCTTTAAGGATGATGTCAGTAGGATGTTCTTGTGTCACCTCTTCGCAATGTCCCTTTTATATCCATCGCAAAGACCTTGCATAGAAGCATAACCATGACGTGATGTCTATCATAGATATGAGAAGGCCCAAGCAGCATCAGGCCCATGTGCTTCTCCTTGCAGATGGACTACACTGCTTTCCGTATCTTCAATTTTCTATAGACAGAAAGACTTTCTTTCTTTTTAAAATTTATTTAACAAGTTACAGTCATAATCACATTAGCTTGTATCAAAACAGAAGGTATGATCTGGATCAGACAAAGCCTGCATCAGACAGAAACACAGCTAAAGCTACGTGTCAGGACAACATGTTATACTGATAGACTGCCTGGTTGCTGGGTGTAAGTATAATACAGCCATTATTTTTAAGGACCAATAAAATCTACAAGACAAGCCTCTGACATAAAAAGCCAGTTTGGTGTAGTGGTTAAGTGCACAGACTCTAATCTGGGAGAACCGGGTTTGATTCCCCACTCCTCCACTTGCACCTGACTGGATGACCTTGGGCAAGCCATAACTCTGGCACAGCTGTTCTTGAAAAAGAGCAGTTTCTGTCAAGAGTTCTCTCAGCCCCACCTACTTCACAGGGTGTCTGTTGTGGGGAGGGGAAGGGAAAGCTGCTCTGAGACACCTTTGGGTAGTGAAGGGCGGGGTATAAATCCAATCTCTTCTCTTGTCTTAAAAAGAGAGTTGACCCAGAGAAAGCTTGAGTATTATTTGGCCTTGACGTTATTTGCCCAACTACATGCTGATTTGGGGAAAGTGGCAGCATGTCAAGGCTTGGTGCAACTGGCATTTATTATAGTTGTTAATTCAATTTATAAATCACCCCATCCCTGTAAAAACAGGGCTCTGGGTGATATACATCAATGATAAAACAATAGATAAAACTGTACAACAATCCAAATATACCGTTAAGTATACAGTTAAGCTGGAGTCCGACTTGATAAATTGTGTGGTTCACCATGGCTCCCCACATCTGTGCTCACTGATGGTACCATACCCATTCCTACCATTGCCTGAAGAGGCACTCTCAGAGGCTCTCCAAGTAAACCTGGTTTTGTCATAAACTCAATCATTAAACTATTCAGGGAGAGAGAGAGGGAAACTTGATTTCCACTTTTGCTTTAACTGTTACAGAACATGATCGGGTCTGATCTGAAAATCAAACCTAGCTGATTCGTTTTCCTTCCTGTGCTCGGGGGACAGAAGAGCATTTGCATCTCCAACTACTGGTGTGGTGTGCCTTGCGTAAAAGTTCCGATAGTGGTCCCATTGGATAAATGCATTTATCCAACAGCAGGAAGATTTTTCTTGGGTGTGTGTCTATCTTGGCCCCTCGATGAATGGTGTCCCTGGTGGGAACCACCTGGTCTTTTTGAAGATTTATTAGAAAACCATGGTCCTGCAAGAAATGGATAGGCAAGTTCATGTTGTCCCTGGACATCTGTAGATCTCATGTTCTGATCAAAATATCGTCTAAATAAGGGTACATATGAACCCCTTTTTGCCATAAAGCTACTATTAAGGTGACTCAAGTGGTTAAGACGCTGAACTGCAGGCTGTGGAAGGTCAGTAGTTCAGCAGTTCGAGACCTGGGTGCCGCATGATGGAGTGAGCTCCCGTCTCTAGTTCCAGCTCCTGCCAACCTAGCAGTTCGAAAGCAAGAAATTGCAAGTAGATAAATAGGTACCACTTCGGTGGGAAGGTAACAGCGTTCCGTGCGCCTTGGTGTGTAGTCATGCCGGCCACATGACCACGGAAACGTCTTCGGACAGCGCTGGCTCTTCGGCTTTGAAACAGAGATGAGCACCACAACCCTAGAGTCGGATTCGACTGGGTTTTGAGCAAGGGAACCTTTCCCTATAACCCTTAGTCTTTTGCCAGCCTTTTTCCTACTCAGTTTCCTGAGGCTCTTAGATCTTAACAAGCCCCTCCCTTAAGAAGGAAGAGGAGGAGACAAGGAGACAGGAGCATCGTTGCTGAGGTATTCCCTGAGCCTTCAGACTCTCAGATCTCCTGTCCCCTGAACTATTCTTGGCTGAAAATATGGCACGCCTGGCATGTTGGGAGTTCCCACAGCCACTGCTAAGCCCGTTGGAGTAGATAGGGCCTGCATGAAGGGAAAGCCACCTGGCATGAGAAATCACAACCTGGGGTCCTGGGTGGGTAAAGGGCCCCCAATTTGCCCTTGGGGCCCTTGAATGATGGCTGAATCACTGCCCGTGTTGCGATCGGCATCCCTTTTTTGATCCATCCATCACACAGCCATTGCCTCTCTCTCCGTGTGCCAGTGCTCTTCCACGGCTGCCTCCATCTGTCTCAACATTTCCCTGTCAGGAGGGAGGGAGGCCCCTGCTGCTCTACCGATTGCCTCTGAAGCTGGCCCCCTGGAACCCGGCACAACCTCTCTCCTGCCCAAAACCTCAGACTGGGAGGGCTTCTCCTTCAGGCAGCTTTTATTCTTCTGAGGTCCAGAATCTTGTGTCCTTTCTGAAAGAACCTCCCTCCATATAGATTGGTGAGATCTTCCTGCCTTAGTTCTGATTTTTACTTTAAAAACTCTCAGGAAAGTGGAGCTAAGCTCTGGTGACCCAATGGAGTGGCAGGGCTATTCAAACTGGAAGAGCTCTCTCACTCTGTCCTGGAAAGGCATACAAAAATTTGCATAGTCCTGCCTGGAATGAGAGGAGGTGTGACTTAGCCACTTTGGATTACTTCCCTCACTGAAGGAGCATGATCAGTACCTCAGATGGTTGTACCTGATGAAGTGAGTGGTGACTCACAAAAACTCATATTGAAAGAATTTTTATTTTTAAGGTGTCACTGATCTTTTATTTTGCTACAACACTGCTACCCTTTTAGATATACCTGTAGAGGTCTTTACTATGATTCCCACATCACAAATTGATTTAGGATTATTTTTCTTATTATCATCTTCATCCCCCTGGGAAAAACTCCTTTGTCCCAAAGAAACTGAAGCCCTTTATGTGAGGTTCCAGAGTCTTTAATAGCAACACCAAGGGTACCTCAGCTTCCTAAAAGACTTCAGTCCAGATGAAAACATCCTCATTAATGTTGAATTCTCTTTTTTACAAGCAAATGCAGTATAAGCCATAAAACTGCATGGATCCTCAGGGTTGTGTAAAACCAGTTACTTTCAAATGACTACTGTGATAAATATACAGAGAACAGGTAACATAAACTGATTTATAAAAAGCAACACTCACAGTGTGCAGAAGTATAATAAGGTAGTCAGTGAACAGTTGCATTAGCTATCGGGCTTTACTGTGTCAAGTTAATTTAATGTTTAGCACAAATACTCTTTTTTTAAAAATTAAAACAAGTTTTTATTAACGGGATATAAAACAAGTCCAAAAGTAACCAGTTCACCATTTCTTAATACATCCCTTTTCCCTCCCATCCCTCCTCCAGGCTTCCCGCAGCGTTCCCACCCCCACCACATTTCCTCTCTTAATCTTTCCCTTCAGTTTGATATTATTTAAAGTTTCACAATTTCTTTTACTACCTTACTTATATCTTTTCAGTCTCATAGGTAACCTATTCGATAACAAATACTCTTTAGTATATCAGCTTTCCTTCAGAACTGCTGTAAGAAATCTGGCTACCTTTGCAGGGCTGATCTGAGCTTTTAATTTATGCTTGTCAAATAAATGCTGGATTAATCCAACAAGTGTGTGACAGAAAACTCAGTTATTCCATTGCCGTGTGTGTGTGTGTGGGGGTGGTTGGTTTCTATTTATATGATCAAAGATGACTTTGACTTCATTTTTAGTAACATGTTAGAAGCCTCTCTACATTTAATGAAACTCTAAACTGATAATATTTAAAAAGAAGCCTTCTTAGCAAATATTATTATTGCCATTAGCCATCTTAGTCCACGAACCTAAGAACACCTCGCCAACTGGAAGCCATGGTCTGGGCACACATGCTGAAGTCTGCTCAGTTCTCAGGGTATGTTCTTTACAATAGCTAAAACATAATGCCCTTCATATATATATATATAACATTTTTCAAGTTTTTTGAATAAAATTTAAACAGTACATATAGCAAATTCCGACTTTCATCAAAATAGAAAACAGTTAGAGTTCAATTAACATTAATATAATTCACCATTAATAAACTTTTGTATCGAAATATCTATATATACCTATTGCCAGGGCTTTTTTTGTAGAAAAAGCCCAGCAGAAACTCATTAGCATATTAGGCCATGCCCTGACAGTACAGCTAATTAGCATATTAGGCCACCCCCATGCCTTCCTTTGGCTTGCCTGGGTGCCCCGCACCTGCGGGGGGCCCGGTCAAGCCGGCCCTTGGACAGGCCGGGGAAGGCATAGGGAGACATTTAAATGCCTTCCCAATCCTTCCAGACCCCCCCGGCCCTCCCACCTCGGAGTTGCCGGGGGGGGCCGCTCTGCAGTCATTCCCTTTGTAGACACGCACGCAGAGGTTTTGCTGTAGTGGGCGTGGCCAACTCTGAAGCCAGCCGGAACTCTGTTCCTGTGCGTTCCTGCCCCAAAATAGCCCAGCCTATTGCGAAGAAACTGTGTAACCGAAACATGTGCTCAGACTAAGAGGAAGTGACTTAGAAGCGAAGCCATTCAACATAGTTTGGGTTGGAAGGTAAGAGATCATTTCCCACCATGTATTGAATCGGAGGAAACCATTTTCTCACAAAATTGGAAGGAGAACTTGCATTCCTACAAGGGCGCCTGTCGAGAGCTTCTTATATTTTTAATGTCACAATTTTAATACTTGAATACTGCATCTATAGTATTGTATATGATGTGAGAGTGAGGAAATTAGGAAGTAAAAGAAGAGGTGGGTTTTTCTTAAGACTATAAAGAAATTTTAGTGTGTATCAGAATGCCCCCTCTATGCAATTTGAATTCACCCTACAGATGTTAAATTTATTATGTATTACCTAGCATAGTACGTTAGGATGATGGTATACTGATGGTGTAATGGCGGTATTACCTAGCATACTACGTTAGAAAATCGAGGTCTTTTTGAGACCAAGATGGTTCGAGCAATGGAGCACACTAGAATGATTTAACCAGATCTCCTGAACTTTAAGGGAGGCCCTCGCTCACCTCTGTTTTCATTTTAACAAAATGAAAGCGCTAAACTTCTTTAACCCTCACGATTGCAGAGCGGCCATGGCAAACAATGAGCTATACCTGCTAAAATCAAAGAACATTTTTAGAATGCTTTCTCAGGTTCTGGAAAAATTAGCACCGTGAGATATTATGTTGTTGTTGTTGTTCAGTCGCACAGTCGAGTCCGACTCTTCGTGACCCCATGGACTAGATCACGGCAGGCCTTCCGGTCTTCCGCCATCCTCTGAAGTTTGCTCAACTTCATGTTCGTTGCATCTATGACACCGTCTAACCATCTCATCCTGTCTAACCATCATGACTATTCCCCTGGTGTGTATTATGTTGTGAAACACAATGAGTGAAGCAGCCCTTGCTCTGATGCCATGAATATGTCATTGGCTCACCTTTGCTAAACCCAATTCCTAATACACACTTATCCCTTAGTATCCATTTTCTTTCTTTCCTTCTCCTCAAAGAGCTTCTTTATAAGCAGCTTCCTAAAATGCTTCCAGAAGGGGCTTAAAGAGAGAGAAGCACTTTCCCAATGTTTCTGAGGAGTCTAGCTAGAAGGTGTTGAATAAAAAGGTCAGCAGTGAAAGGCAGTGATCTGCTCCCACTAACATAATGATCCTCCTGAACCACTGATGCGGATTCCTTTTGAATACTTACTCGTCAAAACTAAAACAAACAAACAAAAAATGAACTAAACCCACATTTCAGTTAAGGTCATGAAAATGAATTATCACACCAGTAGGATCTGACATCTAGATCCAAGTTGATGGAGGATGGGGGGGGGAGGGGAAAGAGAGATTCAGCAGATAATATACACGACAGGGGTGTTTTCTAATCAGTAGAGTCAAATGAGATCTTGAATCAAAGAGCATTCTGCTGATAGGCTTGCTTTTCCAAAGGGTTTACAAACTGGTGCCTCACTGGCTTAAGGGCTCTGGCTCTGTAAGTGGCTGTTTCAGTTTGGTAAAGCTATTCTGTTATGTGATTTTGCCTACTAGGCAGAGGTAAACTGTTTGATGCATTGCTCCCAGACCAGAGGGCTGCTACAGACCCCCATAGTGGGGTGCTAGCATGGTGCAATCTGGAAGACCAGGGTGCAAACCTCTAGCCTTGCTAGGGGACTTGGGCCACTCATTCTCTTAGCTCAACCTACCTCACAGGGTGGTCGAAGAGAGAACAGTGTTTGCCATTCTGAGATGCTTGGAGGGCAGGACAAAAATGTACTTGAGGGAGGGTGGAGAAAAGCACACACACACACACCGGCGTCAGACAGTGCTGCAAACTGGGGAGGGAGGAATGTTTTACTTATATCACCTGGATAGCAGAGTGACTAACTAATCATATTTAAAAGAAAGTGTCAATCACCTTTTTACATGGGATTGGACTGCAAAGAAAGAGTTTCTGGAACTAGTTTCCTCTTTGTTACCATGACCTTGGTCCTCATTAGTTAATTGGAGCCAGGCTGCCATCCCAGAAAACACCTCATTATTTCAGGTAATTAGTTGCCACATTCGGGAAAAGGTGTTCCATCCCTTGACTAACATATTTTTTTACTTGAGACAGCTCCTTTTTAATGAGGTGGCGGAGTTCTGGTCTAAGTTCCTACATGCAGACTGTTGATGGGATAGCACAGTTTCGAAGCCTGCATTCCTTTACCTAGATCCACTGCAATTCCAATGATTAGATGTTCAGAATTAAAGTATAAAAGAGATGGATATAATACAGCAGACTGTATTATAAGTGCAAGGTGTAACAGCCTTTTCACTCTACATCAGAAAGCAATGTGCCAAGCAATTAATGATGACCCCAAGTTTGTCCCAGAGTTTTTATCTGGAACTTCAGTCCACCTGCAGAAATAATTTCCCTTATGAGTGATCAAGGTAAAGAAGCAAGACCCTTACCACGCCATAGGCAACAGTGTCTGAGTACATTCTCATTTCTGGATAGACGCTCACAAGATACCACCGAAAGGTCTTGCACTGCAGCTTCTTCCTTAAGGCCTTCCTCTCAGAAATATCTCCAATGTCAATTCCAGAATCCTGTACACATGGGTTAGAAAACACACCTGAGAGATATAAAAGCCATTCCCCTACAGGTCTACCTGTAGTTATGTCCCATGTTATTCAGTAGAGCTTACTCTGAGAAAAGTGTACATAGGACTGCAGCCTTAACCATTTTATGCAGTTCAATGAGAAACTGTAACACAAAGATACAAATCTAGGCACAAATAATGTATTCACCGTTTTCCTGAGATCAATAGACATTTCATTAAAATTCTGAGGTATTTCTGAGTGTATAAAGATAAAAATTAAATTCCCCACTATTTTGGGCCTGATCCAGAACCCATTGTAATCAATGGGAAACTTCCCACTGACTTCAGACAATTTTCAGTCTGGCTCTTAACTGTTTCCACAATAAATTTATTTAAAGCAATTTCAAGATCCCCAAATAATTGGCACCAAATAGCAAGTTGCCCTGGAAACTGTTGTTCTGTTGAGGAAAAAAAATAGCCTATTTTATAGATACCATTTGCTGGCAAATTATGAAGTTTGGCCTCCTTATTTCCTTATAAAGTTTGAGAAATCCTGCACACCTTTTTCAGTTGATGGCCAACCCCTTTTTTATGTTGATACAAACATTTCTGTAAGTGTTTTTATTAAAAGTGTTTGCAAAACTTCCCCCTCTTCCCTTTTTATTACATTTTATATGGTTAAGTCACGGCTGGTATAGCACTGTTTTGCTGAGTTCAAGATGCACGAGTTTCATAAAGAGCTCGTAAGTGGAGATCAATAATTTATCTCATTACAGCTATGCAGTGGAGATTCCTAGAGAGGCATCTAAATGCAAATTCAAGGCTACTGTTTGACAGGAAGTAAAATGAGACATTTTTACTGTAGATTATGGTCCTTACGTACAGCTCGAAGTACTCGAACAAAATATAGAATAAATAAACCTTACATAAAAATATTATTGTCTGGTAGATTAAACAGAGGGCCTTGTTCAGGTAATAAATATTCAGAGTCTTTATAACCCTCCAGGAAAAGGACTGGAATTTCTTTTCTTCTTGCTTGTGGCAGTTTGTAGAAAATCACAGCTACACAGGGACATGGGACCGTGGTCAATGGGCTCAGTCATTGTGGGACTATCAGCAAGAGGGGGGAGAAGAATGCTGTGACCCTCAACGGTGGCTTCTGTGTCTCTACTGTTGCGTGTACCCTTAAAAATGCCTGAAAATGAAAAGGTGCTTCTCATAGGCATGTGACAAAGGGGGAAAAAAACTTTATAGGATGTAAACATGGTTTCATAAATGCAATTATCTGACCTGAGGTGCAGAATTCCCATCTTCTGGCTCTTATGTAATTACTACATAACAAAACCATTCCTTGCTTGGCATTCAAGTAAATTTAGATCCTGCTTTTTTAGATCCTGTGTATTACCCATCCCTTTAATTTCAGCAGGCAATGGCTTACATTTTGTTACACTATTAGCCTCTCCTGGTCTTGTAAAAAAAAAAAAAGATGCCACATTTGGGTCATGTGCAGTTATGATCACCTTGCCCTCTTCCCTCCCTCTGATGCAGGATTTTACCTCTGTTTTTCTCTTCCTTTCTGACTGAGCAGCCCCTTTATCTATTTTCTTCTTTCCTGAAGATCTATGGCTGTCCTACTGTCACTTTAGTGTATTTTTATGCTGGCTCAGCCCAGGAACTTGAGGGAAGAGACAAGATCACCCTCTAAACTTAAACTTCTAAAATGGCACATGAGATTCCTTGGGAGGAAAGTGATGGCGAACCTAAACAGCATGATAAAAAGTAGAGACATCACCCTGCCAACAAAAGTCCGCATGGTCAAAGCAATGGTATTCCCAGTAGTCATGTATGGCTGTGAGAGTTGGACTATAAGGAAGGCCGAGCGCCGAAGAATAGATTCTTTTGAACTATGGTGCTGGAGGAGACTCTTGAGAGTCCCTTGGACTGCAAGAAGAACAAATCAGTCAATCCTCAAAGAAATCAACCCTGACTGTTCCCTGGAAGGCCAGATAATGAAACTGAAGCTCAAATACTTTGGCCACCAAATGAGAAGGGAGCACTCACTGGAGAAGACCCTGATGCTGGGAAAGATTGAAGGTCAAAGAAGACGGGGACGGCAAAGGATGAGATGGGTAGACAGTGTCATCGATGCAACGAACATGAAGTTGAGCAAACTTCAGAGGATGGCGGAAGACCGGAGGGCCTGGAGGGAGCTGGTTCATGGGGTCGCAAAGAGTCGGACTCGACTGTGCGACTGAACAACAACAACAAAGTCTATGAAATGTTTCTACAGGACTTACGAACTTTTAAAGCGAAGTCCACCACAGCACCCTTTTGTAAAATATGTTGATGAAGCACTGACTTACAGCATTCATAAAAGCAACAAGTGGCAAAAGTGTACATCCACAAAAATCCCCATGAACCTTTGGGAAATATGCAAATTAATGTTTCCCAAAGGCTCATGGGGATGCTTTTGAAAGTCTCACCATGATGGGATACAGCAGGACTCGGCTAGCAGAAAGGAGGATTGTTGGGGATGCATTGAAGGTACCACTCTTGTGTGTCCTTCTGAGATCTCTTGGTGTGTGGAAGGGAACTCAAAAGGCATTTAAATGCCTTCTGAATGCAATTAAATGCCCTCTGAGCTGTCTTTTTCTAGGGCCCATGATGCCCTCCCCAAGATTCCACAGCCCTCCAAAGCCACATTTTCTGGCTACAGAATGGGAATGACATCATTGTGTTGGAAATTGTGCTCACGGCATCATTGTGTTGGAAATGGTGCTCACGGGATGCTCTGGTATTTGGGCAAACGGTTTTGAGGGCAAAAAAACACAGAGTTTTGTCCAAATACCAGTATCCCTGCACAACTTTTCTGCTGTGATGACATCACTTCTGGGTGATGTCATCATGTTGGGGATGTCACGTGATGTCCCACCTCCCAGAACACCCCCCCAAAGCCCCCCACCGGCAGAGGTAAGGGATCTGGCAACCTACTGGGGGGACTCAGTGCTACATGCTACTCTGCAGGGAGGCATGTAGAACTGCAGCAGCTCAGGTATTCAGAAACATTAATCTGCCCTTTTTCTTGCCTGTTAGTGGAAGGAAAAGTATAGTGGTGGGACCAGGCATGGATATAAAGAAAGGGGACAGAGAAATAGAGTAGCTTGCCCCCCTTTCGGCCTGTGTCCCATGCCGAAGGTTGTAGGTAGTGGGGCTAGGTTGAATAAGCCCCCTCTGACACTGGCATTGTGCAATGCCAGGTCCATAAATAATAAGACCATGGTCCTTTGGGAATTTCTGCTAGAGCAGAATGTGGACCTGACATGCATGACCGAGAACTGGGTCCAAGATGGGGGAGACAGTAACGCTCTCCCAGTTGGCTCCTCCCGGGTTCTCAGTCCTTCACCAATCACAGACTAGGGGGTGGGGGGAGGAGTGGCTTTCAGGGTGTTCCTGCCACCGAAGATCACGGGCATAGAGTGTGCTGGCCTAATGTGGAAAGCCAAGGAGAGTTTGGCTATCTGGTTAGTGTACCATCTGTCCAATTCACTGGCCAATAGCCTACCATCCCTGGTGGAGGCTGTGTTGGGCTGGGCACTGGAGCACCCTAGACTGACAGTCGTGGGTGACTTCAATGTCCATGCAAACGATGCGGCTTCCACACAGGCAATGGACCTGGTGCCCTGGTGATGTCCATGGCTGTGCTAGGACTCTCCTAATATGTAATGGCCCTCACTCACCAGGCTGGGCACATGCTTGATTTGATCTTCATGGTGGTGGTTACAGCGGACCATATCACTGCTACAGCAATGCCATTTTTGGACCACCATGTCCTGAAGGTCTGTATGAATGTTTCACCTCGATTTTGTTTGGACGGCGAGCATATTTTAGCTCACCCACGGACCCTATGCGGTTTCAGATGGCACTGCGGGAACCGATGCCCCGTGGTGGCTTGTTGGATGAACTTGTAGAGGATTAGCACAGCTGATTCTTGGCAGCCATTGACAAGATCACTCCCCGACGCCCTCGGCACCCTCGCTCTAGGCTGGCTCCTTGGTTCACCCAGGAGCTGAGGCTGATGAAGTGAAGGCTCAGACAGCTAGAGAGACAGTGGCGGTGCGCCCGTGACGAAACTACAAGAGCATCCTATAGGACGTTTATGAGATCCTATGAGATGGCAGTCAAAACTGCCAAGAGAGAATACTACATGGCCACGATTGCGTCTGTGAGCTCACACCCAGCCCAATTATTTAGAACGATTTGGTCCATAACTACTCTGCCACAAGGCAAACCAAATGCTAGAGAATTGGATATTGGCTGTGAGGCCTTGAGAGCTATTTCACAGATTATTTCAGTCTGCTCAGCCTAAAGGAAGTCAGCAAATTACTCTCAACTGTGTGCCCTGCCACTTGCAGCCTTGATCCATGCCTGTTGTGACTAATTAAAGCTGGTCGCAATGGGCTATGAAGTGCCCTAAGGGAGATTATCAACAAGTCCCTTTGAGGGACTGTTCCGTAGGGCACTTAAGGAAGCAGCGGTATCCCCCCTCCTAAAAAAACCCATCTCTGAATCTGCCCAAATTGGCTAACTACCGGCCAGTTTCCAATCTGCCCTATCTGGGCAAGCTAAATGAGAGGGCAGTGGCTACTCAGCTGTAGAGTTTTATGGATGAAACTTCCACATTAGATACAATCCAGCTTTCGCCCAAGCCATGGAATAGAAATGGCACTGGTCACCCTCACGGATGACCTCCAGAGGCATCTGGATCGGGGCAGTTTTGGCAGTGATGTGGACCTGTCGGCAGTGTTCAACATGGTTGACCATCAGCTACTGATCCACTGCCTCGCCAACACTGGGATCCAGGGGTCTGCCTTACAATGGCTTTTCTCTTTCCTTCAGGGTCAGGGTCAAAAGGTGGCACTGGGGGAACAGCTTCCCAAAGGCACCTGCTGGCTTGCGGAGTGCCCCAAGGGGCAGTAATCTCCCTGATGTTATTTAACATCTATATACACCCCCTTGCCCAGATTGCCTGGAGGCATGGGCTGGGATGTCACCAGTATGCAGATGACACCCAACTCTATCTGTTGTTGGGCTGCCAGTCTGACTCCAGACTGGAAGATCTGGACCTGATGCTGCAAGCCATGGCTGGTTGGCTTAGTCTGAGCTAACTGAAATTGAATCCAACTAAGACGGAGGTCCTGAGCCTAAATTGGGGTGGCCCGGGGTTAGGGATCCCACTTTCAACCTTCGACATAACACCATGGTTGCCAGCACTGGAGGTTAGGAGTCTGGGAGTGCTCTTGGATGCCTCCCTAACGATGAAGGACCAAGTAGCAGCGACTGCTAAGTCAGCCTTTTACCATCTTCAGCTGATCAGGCAGTTGGTTCCCTTTCTTGAACACAACAACTTGGCAACAGGGATCCATGGGATGGTCATCTCCAGACTAGACTACTGTAATGCTCTCTACATGGGGCTGCCCTTGACCCAAATCTGGAAGCTTCAGCTGGTGCAGAATGCTGCAGCCAGGCCACTCTTGGGCCTCCCCAAGAGGGAGCACATCCAGCTGTGCTAAAAGCACTGCACTGGCTGCCTAGCATACTGAATTCACTTCAAGGTGCTGGTTCTTACCTTTAAATCTCTTTATGGTGAGGGGCGTACATACCCAAGGGACTGCCTTTCCCCACACATTCCCCAGAGTGAACTGTGTTCAGGGTCTCAAAACCGTCTGGGTTCTAAAGATGCCAGGCTGGCTATGAACAGGGCCAGGGCCTTTTCAGTGGTGGCGCCGTGCTGGTGAAATGAGCTCCTGGAAGACATCAGGACCCTGTGGTACCTTTTACAGTTCCACAGGGCCTGCAAGACGGAGCTCTTCCACCAGGCATTCGATCAAGGATCCGCACCGTAGGATCCTGTGCCCTGGTACTACCATCACAGCATGTGCATCGCCAGCATGAAGGGACCGACATAGTTCTAACACAATGCTGATTGTACCCCATTAGGATTGATCTGCTATTAAGACGATTCATCATCACTATATAATATTGCACACTAGCACTTTATGATTGGTTTTTATAAATGTATTGTTTTAGCTGTTTTCATTTTAATTTTTATGTCAGCCACCCTGAGCCTGCCTTTGCCAGCATGAAGGGACCGACATAGTTCTATCACAATGCTGATTGTACCCCATTAGGACTGATCTGCTATTAAGACGATTCGCCATCACTATATAATATTGCACACTAGCACTTTATGACTGGTTTTTATAAATGTATTGTTTTAGCTGTTTACATTTTAATTTTTACATCAGCCACCCTGAGCCTGCCTTGGTGGGGAGGGAGGGGTACAAATCGAATAAATAAATAAATAAATAAATAAAACAATTCGATATTACACAATATTAAATTTTCAATTGAAATAGTATACATTTACTGACAGTGCTTTCAGAAAAGCAGGCAGATGCTGGAGAAATAAATACCTTGCTGGGCCATCAAGTCCAGCATTTTGTTTCCAGCAATGGCCACTGAAACATCTCTTAAAGCTACAGACAAGGCATGATAGCAAAGGGAGAATCCATGTTGATGAGCTCTCAAAGATATCTGCCTGGGTCCTCTGGAAAGAAATGCTGGAATAGATGGACTTTGGTCTGACTCAAGAAGGCAATTCTTATGTCAGTTCAGATCAAGAAAGCATCCTGACACTTATTGACTGCCCTGTTCTTTGCACAGCAGAGCAAAAATCTGCTGTCTGTCTTCACTGCTTCTTTAGTACTCTGGCATGTTACAGAACACCGAATCCTAATTAAATTGAATAGCTGAACAAACATCATGTCATCTGTAAGGATAGATTCCCATGGGTCACTGCAATAGGGCTCTGAATTCACTCTACTTTTGTCATGGCATTACAGATGGTTCCAGGTTGGAAGGATGTACCTGAGAGGGGTGGGTAGGGTTGCCAAATGTTACCTACCTTGCCGGCGGAGGACTCCTGCGTGGCTCCTGGTGCATGACCATACAAGGGAAAACCATAGAGTTTTCCCTTGTATGGCCATGGCCCTGCCCCCAGCGTGCCCGGCGTCATGACGTCACTTCCCTGTGACGTGCACGCTGGGGCGGGGTTCCCCCCGGGGCCCGATTCCCCGGCGTCGGGGAACGGGCCTCTGGGGCGGGGGGATTTCCGCCCCCGGGGGGATTTGGCAGCCCTAGGGGTGGGGTTTGGGGAGGGGAGGGACTTCAATGGGCTATAATGCCATAGAGTCCACCACTCAAAGCAGCCATTTTTCCCAAGCAAACTGATCTCTGTCGCTTGGAAATCAGTTGTAAGCCCAGAAAATTTCCTCCACCACCTGAAGGTTGGCAGACCTACAGATGGCTGCTCAAATGTATACTTCTTTTACATTCTTGGTTCTTAGAAATATCCAGCCTACCATTTTCTACCCAGGAAAAGATTTTAGGATATTAGGACCCCAACAGCAAGAATAGTTTTGTTCACAGGAACAGAAAATGTAGAAAAAAGACCAAAACATTGAAGCTTTAAATGTTGAGGGGAAAATAGGATTCCTTCTGAGGCAAAACCATTGTGGCAATTTGTAGGATCTCAAAATGAAGTTAGAGGAAATTCAGCAAAAATTAATAGAGTTGTATTTGCATTAAGAGGACAAAAAAAAACACTTTATGTATTTCAAAACACATAGGAAACCCCTTCCCAAAGGAAGAAGAATTCATGCAGCAAAAGAAAAAACTCATACATTCTGGTCCTTTGGGAGAACAGAGTAGGCCTGACAAATCTCGCCAAATCGCGGTGTGGGATCTGCATGTCTTTGCAGAATCCTTGCCGCGGGGACGGCGAGACGCGTTGCACCACCGTCGCCAGGACATGACGCTATGCATCAGATCCTGGCGACGGCAGGTGCAACACGTCTTGCTGTCCCTGCGGCAAGGATTCTGTGAAGACCTACGATCCCCCGCCGTGACTTGGCAACCCTAGAACAGAGAGAGATACATTTGGGAATTCAAAATACACACATCCCAGAGGCAGATGATTAAAAAAAATATTCAAAATTAAATGTCAAGTATCTCAGAGAAAAAGTTTTGATTTAATCTAAGCTTGAACTATTGATCGGTGAATGCAAGTTTGGAATAACATATTACACATATAATAATGCAAAAATACAATGAAACGTCTAAGGAGAGTCAGGGAGTTGCCAGGTAGCTACTATTTGTTTTCTGAGACAGCTACCTATTTTTTTAACAGGAAAAAGACTCAGGAGGGGGGTTCCCCACTAAGAAATTTAGATGCAGTCAGAATCATACCAATTGTATTAAAGTTCCTAAGTTTTTTCAGTGAGGCCTCTAGGAAATCAGATATTTATCAAAAACAGAGTTAAGTAAAATAAATGGCATGTATTCAGCCAGTCACGAGGATGCTGTCACCTTTCATTTGGCTCTCAGTGACAGGCTCCAAGGTTCAGTCTCTGAGGTCTCCAGTTAAGGGATCTCAGGTAACAATCTTGGGAAAGGCCTGGAGAGCCACTGCCAATCACAGTAGATGATACAGAGCTAGACTGAGCCAGTGGTTTGACTGGGAATGAGAAATTCATATTTTTATATAATCATGAAATATCAGAAAAAAGGGTTTGGGTCCTTTACCTAAACATGAGTATGAGAGCCTTCTCCATTAATATACTTTTTACTACTTGCCCCTTTTAATTTTGTTCTGTCATATTTACTTTCCCCTTTGTAACAAAAAAGTGTAGGTAAATGAGAGGCAGCAGACAGCATCTGTCCCCCTCACCCCCTAGCCTTCAGTTATGTCCTAATCAGTGTCATCTAGGTATCTAATAGCCAAGGGTCCCTCTGTGTGCTGATACTTATTTCTGCAGATCTGGGGTAGATGGGGGGAAACAGATCTTTCAGCAGAAAAATCTAAAACATTGAAAAAACTATATGGGGATACTTAAATCCCCCAAAATGTACAACAGCCCTTTCTGCTCATGTGCATAGAATGGACTTACCAAAGACAAGGAGGCTTCTCTCCCCCTCCCTCTCCTTTGAAAGCGACTGTTTTGAGCACGTGACTGCCCTTAGCAGTGGCTTTCCTAACGATGAGGCCTTTGCAGGCTTTTCCGCTCCTGGGAAGCCGGGAGCAAACAGGGACGGAAAGCACTGGGTGGCTTTGTGTCTGAGCCTGCACTGGCTCGGCCTCCCAGGCACTGCCACCGATGCCTGGCTCAAAGTTAGGGGAAAAAGAAGGAGAGGAGAAAGAAGGAGGGGATTGGCTTGGGGGAGAGACAGAAAGGGAAAGATGGGGGTATTTGATTGGGGGGGAGATACAAGGGGGATTGGCTTGCGGGGAGAAATGGGGGGATTGACTTGGTGGAGGGTTGGAAAGAAAAAGAAGGAGGGATTGGCTTGGGAAGAGAAAGAAAGGGGGAGAAGGGGGAGAGGAAAGGAAGCAAAGGGGAGGGAATACCCCCTCTCTGCAAGTTTCTTACGGGTCCACCCTTGTATTGTCTGAATGCATATCAAGCCACAAGCCTGACTCATTCAAGGCACAGTGTTTAATGAGGCTAGAGCATGTACACCTCACTCCAAGAACATTACATGTGGCTACATACTCATGTACATGCATACAATATTTTTCTCCATCTTCTCTTAAGATATGCCAGCTCTCACAAAACCTTCATAAGTACATGATATCTTGGGACAGTCTTAAGTTGATCTAGAGGTTAGCTAGATAGCATTGCTGAGTGGAAAAATGGGTGGGTGGAGGAATAAAATGGCTCAGGAAGCAGATGAGGGGGGCAAATGTGACCCTTGCAACCTCTTCAATTCACCTGCATGATTCTTCCCATCCCTATCAGTGGCATCCTTGTTGTAGCTATACAAAACTGCCCATACTATTTATTCGAAGGCTGGATGAATTTGACTTTGTCCCAAGACTGCATAGAGGAGTTCTACCCTTCCTCTTCAAACCACAATTAAATTGTGATTAGTTTGGGTGGGGTTACTGAGGCCATTGTCAACACTGGGCTCCAAGGCCTGTTTAAGCAAGAGAGAATAAAGGCAAAACTAGTAGCAGGAAAGTTCTGTAGTGTCATGATTGGTGAGGAACAAAATCTCATCGTTCATTCTTATGGTCAGAAGAGTCTTCTAAAGGCATAAAAATACATCATGGATCTATTTGTAAAAGTTAAACTACACATGTGTAAAAATTAAACGGCACATAGTACACTAGTGGTCATCTACCAAATTGTATTACTAAATATTGGGTATCAGGTAGCCTTTGGAACCTCAATGGTTCCATCCTAAATAAGGTACAAGTGCAGCTCCTAACTCGTTGGGGGCCCTTCTACATCTTGAGCTGCTATATGAGCCTAGATATGACATAGAACACAAACAGAATGGTGTCCCTGGGGATGCCCACCATCTTAGAGCTGAATGCAGGACATTTAAAATGTTGTGAGGTCCCAGTTCTGGTTGGGCCCACAGCCCAGCAGTACCAGGTGCTCTTCCCCTCCTCGCACACCCTTTTTCAAGCACTGAAACAGCCCCGGGAAGCCATAACTAGTTGTGCCCTCTGTCTAAACAAAATAGGATGGTTTTGCCAAGCTAGAATAGAGATGCTAGGTAGCAAATGGTGAAACTTAACTCATTCTTTTCCATAACAAATTTCACTGTCCAAAGTTATTGCCATTGCTATTTCATCTCTCAACAGCTCTTTGTTAGGCTGACTGGAGGGAATATGGCCAAGACTTGTTCAGTAAATTTTCCTAAGACTTGTCCTGGTCT
Source organism: Gekko japonicus (assembly GCF_001447785.1). Lineage (NCBI taxonomy): Eukaryota > Metazoa > Chordata > Lepidosauria > Squamata > Gekkonidae > Gekko > Gekko japonicus. Next base: position 101,921 of record NW_015168773.1, on the reverse strand, counting down.
TCCACATCCAAATCAAGTACTTTATTCAATAAACCAGAGTTGGTCTGTGGTATGATAGTTCGATTTGATCTTTGAACATTACTGATTAAATGAGAATAATTTATACATGGGTTCATTTCTTTCTCTGGGCAAGCAACTTGTTCCCCCAGGTTTTCACATAGAGGGGTACAGGGATTTCCTTAGCCCTCTACGGAAACCACAGGTAATAGAGGCCAAGTAATCTAAACAAAGAACTATGGGTTTGTGGCCATATCACTGATAATTCACAACCCACCTCTTGGGGAATATTCCATGCCATATAAACATGGCTTTTAAATTCATCCATCCAGACTTCGGCCACTCTTAGTGCATTTCTTCGGACATGAGCAGTTAGGTCTTCTGTATACGGCTTATGAGCTCTCTCGATATGGGCAATCCTAGAGCAAGGTAGAACTTCAACGCTACCTCCACACTGCCATACCTAGAAACAAATAAATTGGCCAATTTAGGTACTTCAGTATAGCCAACACTTTCAGTTTATCAGCTTCCTAAGGGTACAGTAAATTCTTTTAGGTTTATAATCAGCTACAGCTTTTTATCTATGAACAGTCTCTCCTGAGTACCTTGCTAATCAACCATCAGTGGGGTCACGTGAAGTAAATACAACTACAATATTTCAGCTTTATCAAAAACATCTTATAGAGAGGTAATAAGGGCAAACATATATGTTACCCTGTCTCTCACCGAAAAAAGCATGGTTCTTGCTCCTTATGGTTATCACAAACTTGGACTGAGACCACAGTTGTGAATTTATCATTTTCATGTGCTACATCCAAACAACAAAAGCAAATTATAGAGGCATACTTATTGAATTCTGTACATTTCTGGAACTTCCATCGGAGACTTGCTAAAATCCAAGCCTAATGGCTTTTCGCAAGCAGTATTAACAACATCTTTGAACCTCTTGCATTATTTGTACAATTGCTTGAATGTTATAAATGCAGACCAGAGAGGAGGAAAAAGGCATTTTAAATAAAATGTGCACATAGCATTTATACTACAGACATGAGAACTAAAAAGGGCTTTTAGTGTCGTGTACAAAATATTCTAAATACCTTTCAAAGCTTTTAACTTTTAGCTGATGCAGTACTTTGATTTAAGCTTGTAGGGAGGTCATGATAGTGGTGATGAAACACGTAGAGTGAACTTGGTGTGTTAGTTGGGTTGGTTCACAGCATTAAATATGAGGTGGCTTTAATATGGTATATTTTAAACTTTTTGTTGGTCATACAAAGATATGGTAGATATGTTATTTCCATGGTTTGGTTAAAAGAGAATAACAAATTGCTCATGCAAAGCTTGCCCATGAATCATAACAAATTCTGCGTATTACACATGCCTGAATGTCTTTCATTTTATTATTATATATTTAAAACACTCAGCAAGGGAATGCCAAGCAAAAGAAAAAATCTTTACCCACTGGCAGAATAGAGGAGGACAGACAAATCTCTCTAGGAAGAAAATTCCACAGTTTGGTGCCATGACCAAGAAGGCACCAGGGTTGCCAGGTCCCCCTTTGCCACCAACGGGGGATTGGGGGGGGTAGGGTGGCCAGATCCAAGTTGGAAAAATTCTGGAGTTTTGAGGACAGAGCCTGGGGAGGACCTCAGTAGGGTAAATGCAAGAGTCCAAATTGAGAGTCCAGTGGCACCTTTAAGACCAACAAAGTTTTATTTGAGGTATGAGCTTTCATGTGCACACACACTTTTTCATACCTCAAATAGAGCTTTGTTGGTCTTAAAGGTGCCACTGGACTCTAAATTTGTTCTATTGCTTCAGACCAACATGGCTGACCACCTGGATCTCTCTGCAATAGAGTCCATCCTCCAAAATATCCATTTTCTCCAGGTGAACTGTAGTCTGGAGATGAGCTATAATTCCGGGGGATCCCCAGATCCCACCTGGAGGCTGGCATCCCTAGTTGCCGCCCATCTAGTCTCAGATGACCAGGGCTCCTGAAGAGGACTGTAATGGTCGAATAGCTTTATATGAGAGTAAACAGTCCTTAAGGTATGCTGCTCCTAATCTGTATTTGTATAGGTCTTTAAAGATCAATACTTTACCCACGGGGGACCCAAGGCAGCTTACATCATTCTCCTCTCCTCTGTTTATCCTCATTACATTAAGGCCACTGGCAAATCTCACTGCGCTAATGGCCTGGGGGCACCTCCTCTCTACAAAGGCCACCGAGCCTCAAGCAAGAGGTGGTGCTACAAGAAAGCTGGCTGCCCTGGACTCATGCTAGGTGGATGGGCCACTGAAAGCAAATGAGCAAGCTAACTTCACAGGTCTTGTGACTTGTTCACCCCTCATAAGGCTGGGGCTGCTGGCTCGCCCATGGCAACAGAGCCATTTTTTTCTTCTTCCCCCCTCCATTGGGGGTCTGTGGCTAAGGGGAGGTCCATTTCCAGAGCAATTTCCCCCCCAATCTACCCCTGCTTTCTACATTAACCTTTCTTACTCCAACCTCTTGTGTTCCATTTCCCATGCAAAAGTTAGACATAAAAAACAGTCATTGGGTATCAGCTTTCAGTCCACTTGTATTTACTTCCTGTGAGCCCCAGGTGTAAACTACACTCTAACATCTATGAGATCAAGTCGGCAAACATAGAACCACAAGTTGCAGTAAATGCCATGACCCAAAAAAATCATAAAGTAAATGAAATCAATATAGCAGACCCCCCCAATATAGTAGAGTTTCATCCCTGTAACTCCAGGAGAAACAAAAGATGACTCTTTCCTTTCATGCTCTCCTGGAAAACCATGCCATCTAATCTCCCATCTTTACTGTGAAGAAAAAATAGGCTGGCTGAACATTGTGTTGGGGAAGAGCTCATGAAGCCTCCAGGTTTGCCCATTCACTATTTATATGCTGTATCAGGAAAACACTCTGCTCAGAGATCCATTTTATACATTTAGGCCATTTGGCTCAGATACGCATTTAGGCATTTGGCAGCTGCTGAGGCTAGAAGAATGTGGCATGGATTCAGGATGTTTACAAGGCCTTTCCCTGGGCTGTTGCCTAATTGCATCCAGCATATGCTGGGAGGCAAGAAAAAGCTTTGCTGTTCAAGCTCACAAGATGATGATTACTCCTTTCCCCTTTAAAAATGGCAATACCCTCAAAACAAAGGATTATGCAGTTTTGTCTCAAGGACTGTGCAGTCTGAGTCTCAGAACTGCTGGGTTATCCCTAATTTAATACCCCCTACAGTTTCTGTACAGGCTGATTGTGTTCAAGTTATTATGGATACCACCCCAGGAAGAGACACCTCTGGTATCCCATGGTGTCAAAAATTGCTGTCAAAAGGGATTCCTGAGTTTCAGACCCATCCCCAGCCCAATCAGTTCTTTCCAATCTGTCGGAATAATTCAGGCCCAGGTCAGAACATGGGATCAGCCCCCCCTACCCCACATGTCAATATGTGCTGCAGGCAAATTTTACTAATTCATGTCAGCCTGTATACTAACTTGGGTACCCAGATCATCATCTAATGGGAAATAAGGAATGGAAACCAGACGAAAACTTGGGGTTTCTGTTAAATTTACTAACAGTAACATCATTGTATTACAGCAGGGTCTCACCCCCAGAGATCCCAGACTGCATATTACTCCGTGGGCTGGATGCAGGAACACACTCCTAAAAGACATGCTACAAATTATGAGGTGGGTTTTTTACCCATACCTGTTGGGAATGGTATTGTGAGGCCACTCAGGTGCCTTGTATCTCTGCCTACCTTGACCAGATTTTACCTCCTTTGTGGTAACCATGTGAATAAGGCCCTGCCCAGGGGATGGTCAAAGGTCTGTGCTGCTGTTCATCTGGCCCTTAATGTGCATTGTGTAAAGTCCTCCCATACAGCTTAAATCATGCTTGAAACTTGAACCCCCTGGTTAGGTTCCAGCAGGAGGCCCTTCCCTTCCTTACCATCCCAACTCTATCATAGAGGGCAGAAACACGGAGTTCCACCAGGCAGTCCACATATTATCCCCTGTCTTGGAGATTCTGATTTTGAGAAAGTCATCGTAAACATGTCAGCTGAAACGGAAATAGCTTTCAGTGCCACCCCTGCCAGTCTGAGTTTGCTACAAGAAGTTAGTTCCCTAGCTGGAAAAGGTAATTCAGAACTGTATATTCTGACTTGGACTAATGGAGGAACTTGTGTTCTTATTAATCAGACCTGCTGCTCTTAGATCGATTTCTCAGGACAATTGATAATTAAAACCTTGAAAATACAGTAAGTGTTCCTGTCCTTCCAAAGGGTTGCTGAAGAAAAGGAACCTGATTTGTGGGCTTGGTTACGTAGGGCTGCCAGATCCCCCCTGACCACCGGCAGGGGTCGGGGGGGGCACCTGATGTTAAAGGCTAGTTCAGCTCTTTTCTTTGCTCTCTACCTAAAAATGGCCAGCCAGCCCTTATTGTTATAGTAGTAACGTATGTTATAATCTAGTTGCTTTCGTGTAGTGTCAGATGTTGCGTTAGAAAAGCAGAACTTGCCCAGGTGTCCCAGGACATACATGCTACAGTATTATGTATGTTACACACATGTGTATTTGACCCTCTTTGATGAGGGTCTATTTAATCTGCTGCTTTCTGTGCCAGGTGGAATTCTTTCTATAAAGATTCTCCCCATGGCTGCTCTGTTCTCTGAAATAAACATCCTAAATTGTATTTTTGTTACAGCAAAACTTATTCTTCCACATCAGCTTCTGAAATCCTCATCACCCAAATTTCTCTATGGGTTCTAGAACTGTGAATTAACTAGCTAGTCTACATATCCACAGATAATGGTCTATGACCCTATGACTAATTTACTGCAAATGTACCTCAGTACTTAGACCAAATTCACATGTGCCATTCAAGATCCGTCTCAGTTCTCCCATTACTAGCGTGACAAGCACACAGGGTTTTTCAAAATGTGAAAATGTGCTGGTGTTAGGCATTTGAATTGATTGATGGCCATGTAGGAGGGTAGATTTATGATGGCATCACAACCTTGCTGTGCTTTACAATGCATGTGCAATTTCTGCCTTACACTATAAACCTGATGGCAGGGACTGCCACTTTTTATCACTTTAAAGCACCTAAACTGTTTTGAGGTACTTAATAAATAATAGCAAAGAGTAAGAGTCCAGTCTCACCTTAAAGATTGGTGGTAGGGTATGAGATTTTGTGAGTCACCGCTCACTTCTACAGATACAGCTAGAATGTGGGCCCATCTGTCCTATATATTGGCCCATCTGTCCTATATATTGGCCAAATGACCTTAGCAGGCAGATGGCAATAGCAGGTGTGATTGGATTATCTTTGTAAGATAACTGCCACTTTTTGATCGGCACCTGAATGTCCTGGAAGGTTAAAATGTTCCTCTGCTGGTTTTTGAATGTTGTGGTTTCTGGTGTCAGACCTATGTCCATTAATTCTCTCTCTATGGAACTGGCCTGTTTGTCCAATGTAGACGTTTGGAAGGGTGTTGTTGACATGTGATGGCATAAATGAGCAGGAGTATGAGCAGGAGTATGAACCTGGGATGGTATGGCTGATGTTGCTGGGTCCACTGATGGTGTTGCTAGGATCTATATGAAAGCACAGTTGGCATCTTGGCTTGTTGCAGGCCTTGGTACCAGAGTCCATGTAACCGTTAAGTAGTTTATCATTGCAGGTGAGAAATTGTTTTAGGTTAGCAAGCTGTCTGTAAGCAAGAAAAGGTTGGCTCCCCCAGTGCCTGTGTGAGGGAAGTGTCGCTACCCAGCATGGGTTGCAGGTCATTGATAATGCATTGGCTTGAGTTGTGAGCTTTAGGTGACCACCAGTGGTGCTCTGTTGTAATTTTCTTTGGGCTTGTCTTGTAGCAAGCTGTCCCTAGGTATCATTCTGGCCTTTCAAATCATCTTTCTCACCATATCAGGAGGATATTGTAATTGCAAGAATGCCTGTTATAGATTCTTCAAGTGAGTATCTTTGTCTGAGGGGTTGGAGCAGATGCAACTATAGCTTAAGGCTTGGCTATACACAATTGTTTGATGTGGTTGGGGTGGTAGCTAGAGGCATGTAAATATACTGCCGATCTGTTGATTTCTGGTATAATGTGGTCAGGGCTATTTTTGGGCAGGAACGCACAGGAACGGAGTTCTGGCTGGCTTCAGATTTGGCTACACCCACTACAGCCAAAACCTCTGCTTGCCTGGCTACAAAGGGAAGGCCTGGAGAGCGACAAACACACACCCGTGACTCCAAGGTGGGTGTACCGGGGGGGCCCTGCAAGGATCGGTCCAAGGGCTGGCTTGTCTAGGCTCCCCGCAGGACAGATCCTTCCAAGGGAAGGCATGGGATGTGGCCTAATATGCTAATGAGCTGTGATGTCAGGGTGTGGCCTAATATGATAATGAGTTTCTGCTGTTGGGTGTGGCCTGTTATGCTAATGAGTTCCTGCTGGGCTATTTCTACAAAAAAAAAGCCCTGAATGTGGTTCTTATATGTGTCCCTTGTGTATCCGTACTGTGGTGTCCAGGAAGTTTATTTCTTGTGTAGAGTAATTCATAATTAGATTAATGGTGGGGTGGAAGTTGTGGAAAGGCTGGTGAAATCTCTCAAGGGCTTCTTTGCCATGGTTTCCAGACAATAAAAATGTCATCAATGAATCTCAGGTTAAGGAGAGGTGCCAATGGGTAGGAGTTCAGAAACTGCTGTTCTAGATCCGCCATGAAAATGTTGGCATACTGTTTGCATACTGTGGAGCCATCCGGGTGCCCATGGCTGTGTCACTGATTTGGAGATATAAGTTCTCACCAAACCTGGGTGAGAATAAACATGCAGAGTCTAGTGACAAGATCTGTTCTGGTGTTGCAAGAGATGAGAATTTATACCTCTACAAGTGAAATTTGCAAGTTCCTTCTCTTTTCAATTCCTTGTAGTGACAATGAGGTTGCAAATTTCAGCTTCACAGCATAAATTGAGTGTTTCCATTTTTCCATTTGTGTTTTGTGTCGTGAAAATTTTGTTTCTCTTAAACTGGGTTAGACCTATCTCTGAATTTTAGCAAAATGAGGACTTCTGAAAGCAAAAACAGCCAGTCTTGATTATGCCACATCTAAAAGCTGAAGTCCAATGTAAATCTTATGCTTAATGAAGGGCTGAATATGATTTCTAGACTGGAAATACAAGCAAACCTTTTAATGAATTGGAAACAGAAAGTGACATTTAAGATTCCACCTTCACAGTATCTTTGATTTCATTATTAATCCAGTAATTTGACTTCAAAATTAATTTGCATCTGTTTTACAAAAAAACAAAACACCAGCCTGATTTAACACATGCTTTAATATGGTTTGTAAACAGCAATTACCCCGTTTCTAAGTAAACTCCAATTAATCAAACCTGTTGGTCTTCCCTTTCTTGTCTAAACACTGTCAGTCTTTGTTCTATTTCTGAAGACTTATTAATTACACTGCTTCAAGGAACATGAATTCACGTAAAATCCTAAATGTTAAGCAGGAGTTGTCAAGATGAGGTCTGATAGAACAAGCTGATTGGGCAGAACTGATTCAAAACCCAAATCTAATTATTTCTAAAGGAAAATATCTCAGCCTCTGTTTAAAATTTGATTCCTGTATTACAAATACATTCAACATGCTGCAAAATGGAAGTATCAGTTCAGAGTTTTCACAAAGCAAAATAAATCCCTTCCTTCCTTCCTTCCTTCCTTCCTTCCTTCCTTCCTTCCTTCCTTCCTTCCTTCCTTCCTCTTTCTTGCCCCCCCGGAGGGGATTTTTATTCCATTTTCTATAGACTACATACAATGAAAAAATAGGGAGGGAACATCTACATCTATGGAGAAAGGAAAGAAAACCACTACTAACTAAAATCCCAAGTATAGGAGATCATTACATCAGCTTATATAAGTGTTAGTCTAAAATGCTTACATTACATTGAACATAGTTGATTAAGCTAAATTATTTATCTTTTTAACCATTTTAACTGTTTAAAGAAAACCCCAAGAGCATCATTTATATCACATGCTTTAAGGCACCATTCAGAGTTCTTCAGCCTTCACTTTATGTTATATTTTCTAATCCTCAATTGGTATTCTCATTTAGGGGCAGCCACCCCTTTTTCTGAAGACACAGAGTCCAGTTCACTGCTAGATTTGCTGTCATCTTCCTCTTTAGCATCCTCAGCTGGTTCTCCCAATTACAATCCCAGGAACTCACGTGCTTTGGAAACAGAGTCAATTTTTTCTTTTTTGTCCTGCAGTTTGAAAATGACGCTTTCAGGGGTTAACCATCTGTAAGAAATGCTGCTTGTTTGTAAAAAAAGGATTAAGTCTTTATACTTCTTCCTCTTCTTCCTTATTTCAAATGGGATGTCTTTTAAAATCCTGATGGTGTTGCCTCCAATTTTCAAGGGTGTTCCTGTTGTTGCTTTCAGGATAGAGTCCCTGACGTGTCTCTTTGAGAATCTAACTACTATCTCGCCAGGCAGATTATTTTTCTTGATATAGACGGAATAGGCCCTGTACACAACATCCATTTCGCTTATAAGGCATTCCGCTTTTAAATCTGTAACTGGAGCTAATGCATCACTCAAAAGTTGTTTTAGATTCTCAGCTTTAGATTCAGGGACCCCTTGGAACTGGAAGACCAGGTTAGCTTTCTCCATTTTCAGTTGTAAAAGTTGAGATTCATCCAAAGCTTGCTTCCTTTCCAGCATTTGCACCTTTTTCTTAACTTTTTTAGAGTTGGCATATATTTCCTTTACTTTCTCAGCTGTTTGCTCCATCTTTTTTGTAGTTTCACACAGTTTTGATTTAGAATTGTCAGCAGCTGATTGATGTTAGTCATCTGGTCCAGTAGAGGGCACAAAGAGTCTGCCAAAAGTTTAGAGAACTCAGTGGTCTCTTCCAGTCATGAGCTCATGCTCCCCGGTGTTTTCACTTTTGGCTGTTTATCTCTCTCCGCTCTTTTCCACGCCATTTTAATGGATTGTTTACTTTTGTCCAAACTTGCAAAAGTCTCTGAAAATCGCCCTACGCCTATCCGTGCTCTGGTAAGGTTTTTAAAACAGATTTCAATGCTTTTAATTCCGTCCCCCCCCCCTGTTAAATCACTTTTTAGTTCATGCGTATGGGAGGGGCCCCTTCTTCGCTCACTTTTCTCACCATTCTCAGGAGGGGGACTTTCTTTTTAAATTGCTGGTGTTTCGCTTTCATTCGACTCACTGTTCATTGTTGGTCATACGACCTCGATCAAAATGCATTTTAAACGCTCGATCTCCGACACTTGTCCCGGTCAGCGGCTCTAGTTCCATTTGGACGCATAGCGGCAGGACTGTCGGGGCAGAAGAGCGCCTCAATTCCCCAGCATTGCGCTGGTGAAGAGGCCACCCTTCAAAACCCCCATGGCTAGGAGCCTTTCACAACGAACCATCGTCTCCCCTCCTAACCGCTAGCACGCAGATCGCACCCCCAAGAGGTCTGGGAGGTGCGTCTGCCAGCGTGTCACCATAAACCAGAAGTCTGCTTGCTTGCTTTTTCAGCATGATGTAGAAATAAAAAAATAGTAGCTATTCAAGACTGACTGATTTTACAAAAATTATACCCTCGCTTTCTGCATTCATAAGACCCACCAAAGCAGCTAACAAATTAAAACATACACAATAAAACCACATCTTAAAAACCATTAAGAACCAGAAGACGTTTCCACCGTGCAGTTACGGCATGTGCAATTAGATGAATTATATATGTTGTCTTTCCTATCCCCTATGAACATTGTTAGTCCCCTGTCTAAGTGTAACTGTAAATCACTTTGAGCCCACTTGTGGGGAAAGCGATTAATACATCGAAAGCATCATCATCATCATCATCATCATCATCATCATCATCATCATCATCATCATCATCATCATCATCACCAACAAAAACACACCGTTAAAACAATAATAGAGCTAAAATACACACGAAAATATAAAAACAACAATTAAAACATTGAACAGGAAGGGATCACTGAGGCAATGCCAGACAAAACAAAAAAGTCTTCACCAGCCCATAAAGGGAAAGACATATATCCCTGGGAAGAGAATTCCATAGCTTTGGTGCCACAACTGAGAAGGCCCTCTTGTGGTTTGCCAGCTGCCTAATCACAAAAAGTGGGGGCCTATGAAGCAGGGCCTTGCAAGATGACTGTGGTGGCTGGGTAGCTTCATAATGGAGTAGGCAATGACGCCGATCCCAAGCCACATCGGGCTTTAAAGGTCAGCACCTTGAACTGTCCCAGAAACAAATTGGGAGCCAATGCAGATGGGCCAAGACTGGAGTGGCAGAGTCCCTAGGACCCACTCCAGTCAACTTTCTGGCTGCAGTATTCTGCACCAATTAAAGTTTCTGAACACATAGCCTCACTTAGAACACATTGCAGTAATCTAATCTAGATGAAACCATGTGTGAAGCTCCTCCCCCCTCAGCTCTGCCTGCTGACTTTCTGCTGTCCTGTCAACAGGGTTGAGGGAGGCTCCTACGAGCCTCAGAATGGGGAAAAGAGGAGGTTGCACCACCTGGTTCTTCATACTTCTCAGGAGTACAGCTCTCCTACACTTTGGAGTTGTGTCCTCCACCTTCCTCCCTGGCCTACGAATGGAGCCTTCCTTTTAAGGAGTAGTAGTTATTCGGTCCCTATGCAAGCTGGTTCTCAATCCCCACAAGGCTCCTCCACCTGCCCCTCCTGGGGTGGGCATTGAGCCCCTCTGCCTGGTGTTACCAGACTGTCCATCTTTGGCTGTCCCTCTTACCTGGCCAGGATTAGTGTCCCCGCCTCTTCCCCACCCCTGCCCTGCCTGTCCTCCACCTGGGCCAGCCACCCTGATTGTCCTTGTTGGGTGATTGTGGGACAGCGACTGAACCTGCTCCTAGGCCAGGCGGACCTTGGGCTTCACTGGGGAGAGCTGGGGCTCATTCCTAGCTGGTGCTGTTACTGTGGCTCTTGCGCTAAGACCCTGGTCCATTCTTCCTTCCAGCATCGATCAAAACTATGGAATACAGCTTTGTTCTTTATCCTCGTTTAGCTCATAGCAGCACCTGCACATTCCATACAACAGAACTTTTCAACGCATGTATCAGGTCTTTGCAGACAGGCAGAGAAACCTGTTATGGGAGATGAGAATGCCCACAGAATATGCCGTGCAATTTCCCTTTGTATAAACCAGACTGGCATTAACCCTACAAGAAAAAATCTTATTTTACCCCTCAGCCCTGACAGTTGGTGTCTTCTGAAAATTCTTTTACACTCAGGGCTACTTTTGGGCAGGAACGCACAGTAACGGAGTTCCGGCTGGCTTCAGAGTTGGCCACGCCCACTACAGCCAAAACCTCTGTGTACCTGGCTACAGAGGGAAGGCCTGGAGAGCGACCCCCCAGTGACTCTGAGGCGGGCGGGCCTCCCCCGTGCCTTCCCCAGCCTGTCCAAGGGCCAGACAGCCCGGGCTCCCCGCAGCCACGGGGCGCCCGGGCAGGCCAAGGGAAGGCAGTTTAAACTGCCTCCCCTCTCCTCCAAGGGCCGGGGCGTGCGGGCAAGCCAAGGGAAGGCATGGGGTGTGGTCTAATATGCTAATGAGCTGTGCTGTCTGGGGTGTGGCCTAATATGCTAATGAGTTCCTGCTGGCCTTTTTCTACAAAAATAGCCCTGTTTACACTTACATTTGTGCTATTCCTTCAATCTTCACTAAATGACCAACCCCTCTGGGCCATCACAAAAGCAGTGTAACTAGGCCACCCACAGAGGAGGTAGCTGTCTCTACATACTGGGGGGAGGATTTCCAACATATAATAGATAATTCTATTATTATGCTTATGCTTATTTCATTTTAATCCCATATGTCCTACAATGACTTTAGAGTGATGCTCATTGTTCTCCCCTCTCTTTCATCCTTAATCCTGTGCAGGAGGTTAGGCTGAGAGCAAGTTGGGGGAGGGGGAGAGGGAAGCACACAGCCCGAGTCCAAACAGAAGAAAAAAAGATAAAGAAACAATGAGTTTTATAGCAAAAACGAAAACGCTTTTAGGTAATTTGATTGGTCCCTAATCTTAAAACTCATTAATTACTCATAGTCTTCACTAATTACCAAACAGACTTCACTTCAGATTAATTATGCACTTACAAAGCATTCTCAATCAAAAAGGAATGCATGGATTTCCCTCCACCCCCCCAAAAAAAACATTGCCAGTGTTTTATTTCCTTTCACTTTAGTTAATTGCTTCATTGTGTACATTTAAATTTGTGTTTGTTCTCCAAGGATTAATTTTACACCCCGCTTCACACACTATAAAACTTCTACAATGTGTTGTTAAGCTATGTAGCTTATAGGTGTGTGTGTGTGCGCACCAATCCAGATAATAACATGTTCTGTTGCCAGATTTCTAGCACTTATGTTTTCTCTATGCTAGTTCAGAGATTGGTTTGCATTCACCATCTTGTATTTTAATGTTTACTGTTTTGTATTTTATATTATATTTGTCTTGACTTTGCTCGAGACCTTTGGCCACAGGAGCATAATAATAAAAGGAAAAGGTGTACATGTGCGGGGTGCATGACTGCAAGAAGCCTCACCAAGGATTATGTTACTGCGGGATAGCCGTTTCAAGGGTCACTCGAGGCAGGAAGATTCACTCAGCTATGCTGCATTATATCCATCAGCTGCAGTACTTAGCAGAATAACTAACACTTTAGTCTTCCTATTGACAAGTTTATGTCATGAGAAGGAAGCAGGAGACCGTAACTGTTCATTTTTCAAACACTTGATTTCTGCCTTCTTCAGTGCCCAGGGTGATCTGTTGTGTCTGCAATCTTGTATTAGTGACAGGAACAGCTCTATACTGCTGCTCTGTAGTCAGCTTTATCAATAAATCACAGAAACATGTAACATCAAAAAGAGAGGCAATTAGAAAAGAGATCTCTCCACTCACCAAAAGTCATATCAAAAAGCCTGGGTAAAAGAAATCGGTTAACTTCTTATCAGTGTGCATGTGAACCCGCACATACATGAAAGAGATTCAAATGAACTGAAGACAATATTCAAATTAACTGCAGAAAACGGCATACTCCACTTCTGGAGTTAATTTTAGGCATCAGTTTGGATAAAGGAACTCAACAGGGGAAACTGATCTCTAGGGGAAAATGAGGTGGTCAACAGCTTCAGGAAAGTCTATACCAGGGTCTCCAATCTTTTTGAGCCTGCAGACATATCTGAAATTCTGACATGGCATGTTGAGCACAGCGACAAAATGGCCGCCATTAAATGACTGCCACAAGAATCAGAGCCAGCCACTAAATGATTGCACAGCTTAATTTCACTAACACAGTGTAGATCCTTGTGCTGCTAAAGAAACATTTTTTTAAAAAAAAAAAATCTGCGCACCCAATCAAATTTCCAATAGCCATTCTTGCTTTTCTAAGAAAGAAAAACACCTCTCGATAAAAAAAAAAATCGGCAGTGTTGACACCAGCACAAAGCACCTTTGTGACACCCTTGTGGATTCAACTGAAGATCAATAGTAGAACATATTATGGGAGTAACAGAGGTGAAATAATATGATGTGAACGGGACACGGAAAGGTAAGTGTTGATGTCAAGGGAAAATGTTATGTACCTCTTGCAAAACCAGGAGATCTGGTAAGGCTACTTACAATGTTGGCTTTGTTAGGGTGCCTGGGGAAATGGTCTCGCCAACACTACAGCTGAAATCCCCTTTAGCTGCATATAGTAGCAATGACTACTGTGCTATTAATCAATCACTGTTAACTTTCAATCTTCATCAAAACAGATAAGTGCATTTGTGCATATGAGGAATTCAGCCCCTATTTCCGCCCCCCTATTATGTCAAAAACAGACTTTCCCTTCAATAAAGCAGCAAATTCTTATTTCAGTGAGTATATACAAGCAAGGCATATGAAATTCCCAATTTTTTTAGTGTGCCCTCTTGTCATTTATTATGGGCCAAGGGGGTGGGGGCTTCACCGCATATCAAGTGGTGTTCTGTCAATCACCTTTTGCTGTCTCGGGGGACCTTTAAATAATACGATCCCATCTCATCCCCAGAAGTAGAGAGAGCATAAAGATGATTCATAGGTGAACTGGCAGTGCTGTCTCTCTGTGTAATTATGCATGTGGTAGCTTCAGGAAGCCTGCTAAGGCATTCATGGGGAAAAGAGGGGGGAAGAGAAAATTATGCCACTGGAGGCTTGACACAAACAAATAGAACAAGCCACAGAGAGCAACTTTACACAGAATGAGATGCAATGGAAGCACAGAGAGATGGAAGAAAGTAATTTCTGTTCCATTATCAAAATAGGTCTGTTTCTATGGCAAAATGACAATAATTTCAAAATCACATCCCTGAGTACTACCGTCAACAGTGCCTGTGAGATTCAAGATACAAAGTCTTTTTGCACTTATTCTGCTCACATGGAAAACTTCTATAGCCTTCATCTAAGTCTAAGTCCAAGCAACTGGTTCATACATCAAGATCCATGTATAGAATTTCCAGTCTTTTTTTATTTTCTTGGCAAGGCTCTTTTGTGATTAACTACTGGGGCGGTGGAGACAGGAGAAAATTGGAACGCCAGCCGCCTAGTGTAAGACCTCTGCTATGAGCTGTCTCTGCTGCACCCCTTGCTGGTGTCCAGAGGCAAGAGCCAAAGGGCTCTTGGCCTGAGAGTCGGAACCTGGATGAGAGAGGAAAATCTGCAGGCAGAGAGTGAGAGTGAGCACGAGAGTGAGAGAAGAAGAAGAAGAGAAGAGATTGGATTTATACCCCGCCTTTCACTACCCAAGGGAGTCTCAGAGCAGCTTACAAACTCCTCTCCCTTCCCCTCCCCACAACAGACACCCTGTGAGGTAGGTGGGGCTGAGAGAGCTCTTGACAGAAACTGCTCTTTTTCAAGGACAGCTCTTATCAGAGCTACGGCTTGCCCAAGGTCATCCAGCCAGGTGCAAGTGGAGGAGTGGGGAATCAAACCCGGTTCTCCCAGATTAGAGTCCGCGCACTTAACCACTACACCCGACTGGCTACACCAGAGTGAGTGCGAGAGTGAGAACCGTTGTTAGTTTACAATGTATTTTTATATTGTAGGATGATTCCTCTACTGGAGAGAAAAGCAGCTTAAACTGACTAAATACATAAACAGAAATACCTGTTTGTGGCAGGAATGAGAGGAGAGTGTGATAGGAGAACAGGTGGAAGTGTTAAGAAGAATCACTTGGGAACTGGTGTGTTGTGGGACGGTTGGCATACCCCCCCCCCAGGTCAGTTTCAGATTCTGGTGGGCTTCAAGCAGCGTGCCCAGCCCCCTCTCCCTCCCCTCTGCTTGCCACTGCGCCCTCCCCACTTACACCTCCCTGCTCACCTGCCTGCATTCTCCTCCCCCACTTACCTGATCGCATTCCAGCCCTCCCGTGCTCTCACACAGTGCATGTAGCCAGAAGTGGGAGTGCTAGAAGGGCTCATGCTAAGCAGATGGGCAGCCGGGAAGGCAAACAGTGGTGGCAGTGGGCCTCCACTGGAAGACCTGGGCCTTGTCAGCTGCCCCAGCTCAGGGTTTGCTGACGTTGGCCCTGATACCCCCCTGACAGGTAAGGAGTGGTCTGCAAAGGAACACGTACGGAGGGAACGATCCACTCCCCCTACAAGTGACTGAACTATTGGAAAGTTAATAGCTAATGGCTCCCATCATGCAGTTTTGAATTGGCAAACGGCCAGAGGGGGATGTTTGCAAGGGTGTGTAGTTATTTATTTAGAAACAATGTTGTTCACAATGTGTCTTCAACAATGTTCTGCTCAGGATTGGAGAGTGTTGCTTTCCTCTGACGTCCTGATGCTTGTATACAGCTCATTTTATGGTTATTTGCATTCAGTTAACAGTTACGTTTGCATGTTTAGCGGCCATGATCAGCTCATTTTCATAAAATGGAAATAACAGTAATCAAATCTGCCTACAATAGATGGTGTAATTATGTAGTCATAAATAATATATTTGGTGCATACATCATGCATTAATTATTATTCATATATGCTCCAAGCTATTGATGCCATAAGTCTGCAAAATGTTCTGTAAAGACAAACATCATTTGGGCACCACTGAAAAACTATAGCACAAGGAGGCCGGTTACTGCAGTGTGGCTGTGAACTGCTTCTGCACACTGTTGCATAGCACAATTGTGACGGAAAGTTTCAGCAAATGATCTGCTGTTTCCATAGTTATCCAGACAGATGAAGATATTTCTTGTGACAGGGCAGAAAAGGATAATTTTTGCTTGGTAGCAGCAAAGTGACTGTCCCCAGTCAGAAAACACATGCTAAAGTATAACAGTTTTTGGCATGGTTTGGATAATACTCTTTTCCAGCCTACTCGCAAGGTGGCCTGGCCCACCTTTGGGTGTAACATTCACACAGTGTGTAAAATCCAGTTGTGTATAGGATGGGAAGACACAATTTCCCCATTCCCCTTCATAGGGTGAACTGGGGAAACTACTAGTCAAACCAGCTTCAGTCTTTCTTTGATTCATATTGCTCTACACTCACAAAATTGTTTTCATTTGAGCAGTAATGACAGAGAGGAATGGGCTCACAATGGACACTAAATGCAAAACTAAAAGCAACAACAAAAAATGGGATAGTGCCACATCCCTACTCCCAAGACACCTGATCTCCTGTTAAATAGCAGACCCGAGGAGTAAGACCACCAATAGCAAGAAATCATAGAATGTTAGAGTTGGAAGGGACCTTGCAGGTCATCTAGTCCAACCCCCTGCACTCTGCAGGAGCATAGCCAAAAGATAGCCCTACAACATACCCGAAAGATGGTAATCCAGCTTCCACTTGAAAACATCCAGCGAAGGAGCATCCACCACCTCCCGAGGCAGACTGTTCCAGTGCTCAACCACGCTTACAGTTAGGAAGTTTTTCCTGATATTTAGCCGGTAACGACCCCCTTGTAATTTCCACCCATTAGATCTAGTCTTGCAATCTGGAGCAAGAGAGAATAGATCCGCTCCCTCTTCTACAATGACAGCCCTTCAAATACTTGAAGACTGCAATCATGTCCCCTCTACGCCTTCTCTTTCCCAGACTAAACATAAATATCCTTTTCTCAGCTGAAAGAAACTAAGCCACAATACTCTTCAGATGGTTTTTGATACCTCCTAATCTTGAAACAATCCATATTTCTGTTAGTAGAAATTGCCGGAGGGTTTATCAAATGAAAGGGAATGATTTCACGCGTACCGAGAACGTGTAATCATGCAGAATTTTGTAAGGATGTCCTAAGGTCACATCTTCAATGATTAGCTTTTCTATTTCACTTGTTACTTTTTAGTAGCAGTTCAGTCCCTTTGGGGATTTATTGGAATTTTAGACATATACCACGAGGCATAATGCTGCCTCTCAGCTCTTATTAGGTAATGATGTATCTAAATCCCTTGTCAGCTGTTATTCTCCTGGAGGGCTGCTTTAAGAAAGGAGTGAGGGATAAAGAGCCCAAGTGTCAAGCTCCCTCCTTTAAAGTGGCTTTGTCTCAAGTTCTGTAGCTGCACATGTCAATTTTACTATTCCTTTTTAGCTTGTAAATGAGAATGGGAAGAACAAGTGGACCAGATTTGGCCCAGCGCAGGTGAATCTCTCAGATTTCGCCCGATGCCTCTAATTGTTGATCCTCTAAGGTACAACGATAGTTTTATATGCTGATCTTTTCACCATGTATTGGAATAATGTCTGTTCATTCTCGTACGATTCAAGATATCATATGGGCACAACTGAAGAAGCCCATGCTTAGCTACAGGTTTGCTTTTAGATCAGGGGCAAAAGGAAAGAGATAGGTCTGCATCGAATAGCACTAACAACAATTTGCTTCCCTAAAAGTTAAAGCCTGCATTGTAAATCCTGGTATTATGCAGGTTATTTTAAGCACTGCGTGGAAAGTTGGTGACACACTGCTAAGATTATTTGTCCATTACAGCACTGCAGTTTGTTTTGATGCAGCTGGAAATTGAAATTCTCATCAGGATAGAATCAAGAGTCTGCTTCCATTGCTCGTGATGGTGTTTTAAAAGATGAAAGCATTTGGTTTTATTTCGCGGGTTATTCTGGTTTCTCTGGAGACTGTGGAAAAGAGATATTGGGAAATTAAAGCAATGCCAGGGCCTTATTTAAGTGATCCGGCAGACCCCAAAGTTTCAATTACACAGAGGCTTGTGCTTTTCTCCAGACCTGTCTGTCAAAGTGATCTTCAGCCATTAACTTCAGCACAAGCTAAGCAAAGCTGACTGGCTAGTATATTACTTGAGAGCTTTGGGGCCATATTCTGTCATGCAAATTATTACGAAAGCCTCATGGGTAGCATTGATCAAACTCCTTGCCAGGATAAAGAAACAGTAAGTCGTTCAGTTCAAAAATCAAAGTGTCATCTATTCTGAAGCACGGCACACAAGCTGAAGCAGCTTTTAGGAGTGGCCTCATGTTGACTCCTGACCCTCTGCCAGAGGATGTTCCTAACTCTTGTCTGTAATGTAACTGAACTTGCCCTTTTATCTGTTGCAGTAAAGCTTCAGCTTTGACTAGTGAGAAGGGAATTGGGGAGTGTGAAATGACAGCTTCTATAGTCCTTTTCACAGCCTCAACACTATACTCAAAGACATCCCTACTACTTATTTATAGCCACCTGTCTTTGCCTTTAGACCTGCAATCCAGGCAATGCAAGCCTCATGTGAAAAGATGCTGTTCAGTATAAATTACTGGGACCAGAAGCATTCACACTGTGTTTGGTGGAACTCTACAGTTCATGGGGCGCCATCAGGCTGTTCTCAGTATAAAGACCAGATACTTGAATGACTGCTAGCACAACACTACAGAGATCTTCTGAAAAATGTAATCGTCATTAAAATGGGCACACATGGGGCCTGAAAAGTCAAGGCAGTGTTTTGTAGGAACCAACAGTGCAACCTATGACAGGTCCTAGAATCTTCTGGAATACCCAAGAGTTTCTCATTAGACAAGCTGATGTGGATAGATTTCCCTAAAGGTAGAATGATCAAAACTGTGGATATATACTCTTTACACAAAACCCCATGCAAATGTAATACCCAGAAATCCTGGCACTGCCAGCATAAGTCCATGCCCAAAGGAGTGCATGGCTTCCTAGGAAATAGTACACACCATAACCTTCTATTTGTCTTCCTGTCTAGTGAAACCCACTGCACTGTGAAGACGTGTGTTCAAGTCCATGGAAGTGTTTAATAGCTTAAAACTATTTTAATCTTTGAGATGCCACAAGACTTCTTTGTTATTATAGAATTGGTTCACATGTAATGACAAACCGTGACTCAGCCTTCTGTTCCTCTCTCCCACTCCCTTTTCCCATTTTGTTGTCTAGTTCATCGGGTTACTTCCTGTTCATCACAAACCAGCATTTGTCATTACACCCAAACCCACAAACAATGGTTTATACTTGCCCTCCAAACCAGGATTGGAAACCAGCTTTCAACCATGATTTGATAGCCTGGTTTGAAAGGCAATCTCAAAGCAGAGTTTGCCAGTTTGGATGTAATGGCAACTTAAGTTTTGCTGTAAGGAACTACTGAAACTGGAGTGTGCAAGGGAAAGACAGAGGGGATGTTGAGCACAGGAACACAAGACGTGGAGAAAATGTTAGGTAAGAATATTTTGTGAGGGAAGACCCTAAAGGTCCCATTTCAAACATCAGTTACGATCACAAACAGGTATATTGGCAAAGTTAAATACTGGCCCCGGTCACATGGCAAAGTTGCCGCGGGAGAGGCACGGGAGTCCTGTGGATTTTCCGGGCATGATCACATCCCAACATCTGGGAAGCGCAGTGCTCCCGTGGTGAACCCGTGGCTTCCCGCCGAAGGTGCGGATTAAAAAACTAGTACTTACGAGGTACTAGTTTCCGAAAACCATGGGCCAAGGGCGGGCATCTGATCGTGTTTCTGGTGGACTTACGTGGCATCCGGCGCCCGTCTCTGCAGGTTGCGCAACAGCGCCCAACAGCGCATGCGCACAAAGAGCGATTGCTAGTGCGACTGCGCAGTGCGGCTTCTGTGCCGCGCTGCAGGATACCCATCTGGTCAGCATCTCCCCCCTAACCACGGGACCTCGACCAGGATGTGTGCTCGGGCGGCCGCGCATTAGTTTCCTCCGGGGCAATTAGCCACGCCTTCCCCCCACGATATCCAGTCCGTGTGACCGGGGCCACTATATAGTTATATTATTTAAGTAAATGTTTAGCCTTAAGAGATCAACAGTTTTCCTGAGGAGTGTGTGTGGGGTAGGGATAGGAACTGGGACCTACTTAAAACATGAGCTATGCCAGAAGTGAAATGTCTTGTGTAGAGGGATACCTGCAGCCAGGGCTATTTTTTGGCAGGCATGCACCGGAACGGAGTTCCGGCTGGCTCCCGAGTTGGCCACGCCCAGCAGGAACTCATTAGCATAATAAGCCACACCCAACAGCAGGAACTCATTAGGATTGGCTACATTAGGGGGGTGTGGCCTAACATGCAAAGGAGTTCCTGCTACAAAAAAAGCCCTGGGTTTTGACAACAACAAACAAGGTAAACAGAATAAGAAGCAAAAGGTGGGTGTGGCTGGATGACCACACTTCTGGCAACATGGGGCTGCGGCCTAATATGCTAATGAGCTGTGGTGCCAGGGTGTGGCCTGATATGCTAATGAGTTTCAGCTGTTGGGTTTGGCATATTATGCTAATTAGTTCTTGCTGGGCTTTTTCTACAAAAAAAAGAGCCCTGCCTGCAGCCCTCTTGGTCCACTTCACTGGCTCCGATGTACAGTTCCTAGAATCTCCAGGTAAAGGATCTCGGGCAGCAAGCTTTGGGGAAAACCCTTGCTTGAAACCAAGACAGAGCAAGCAATTCTGAGTTAGGTCTAACCCAGTGTAAGGCAGTTTCTATGTTCATTCAAAGGTAGAGAGGATCATATGTCTGGCCACGGGACTCATTCCCAGCAGGATTCTCAGTCAAGGATTCATTCTGGAAAGGAAGGAGTACTATCTAGGTGCCTGGGAAGAAGAGGGCCATTCCTGTCAACACTGATGAGATGTCACTGTTTCTGAAATTGTCTGGGTTATGGTTTGATGCTGGCTCTTCTTTAAGGCTGCACAATCACTTCTATTTTCCCCATGGTGCTTTCCACGCACTTTTACACAGCTGGGCTGCTTCTCCCCTGGAATCAGCAATCTAGTAGATGTGGTGGGACGGAGGTGTTCCCCAACATAGCCCTTGCAATAGGCAGGCACGGACAGAAGCTATTAAGCTGCCTGCATGCCCTGCAGGAATACTTCACTTTTATGAGCAAGCAGGCAGGCAGGTAGAGAGGCAGATACCCAAGCTTTCTGGAAGACTTTATAGATTTTATTTTTATACACCCCATTGATGGAAGCTTTATACCCTTCCACTGTTAAACAAACAAACATTCTCCTAAGATCTATGTGGAAGGCTATGCAAGAGAGAGCTGCTGATTCAGGATCTGAAATTTCTCAATGTCCAGGGGTCATTTCGTAGAAAAAGAGCTAGGGGGACTCATTAGCATAACTCATTAGCATATGCCACACCCGCTGACATCACTGGAAGTGTGTCCTCCCCACAGCCGGCGGCGACCTCCAGCGGGCACCAGCAGGGAGCTCCAGGCCCCGCCCTCCCGCACCTCACCCGGGGGGATGGCGTCCCCCCGCGTCCCCCCCCAAATGACCCCTGTCAATGTCTATTATTTCCTATAAAAGCTCTAACAAGCCCTGGATCAGGCCGTGGCTCACGAAGGCCCTATTCGCAATTACCATCAAGCAAAAAGAGCTGTGTTTATTTCCACCCCTTGTATGCTACTTCCACCTCAGGAGGTTTACAGGGGGCAGCAGCTATTTTATGGTGGGAACTAACTGCTAACCATAACCTTGCTCTCTTTCCTGAAACATGGAGATGGTGCCATATTGGGAAATGGTGGTAAAAGCCACAGGTGGCATGTCAAAAACCCACGTGTGGCTTAAAGACACTGCTCCACATAATAGAATAGTTCAGAGACCCCTCGCCTCCCATGAAACCAGTGAAATACTGACGTAATTGACAGAAGCTGGAAGTACTTAGTACAAAAATGCCAAATGGGACAATCCCAATTGGTTGGATACCTTCTGGTTGAATGACAGGCCTGTCATGCACATAATTGCTCATGCTAAGGCACTTTCTCCCCTTGCTGCTCCATCCCCACCCACCTCCCATTGCCTGAGAAAATGAAACCAAACAACGAGGAGTGAGAATTGTCAGACTGAAATGTTTTCACCTTCATCTAAATGTCAGGAATAATTTAGGTCCAATCAGAAACCTTTCTAATATTTTCAAAAGGAGCATAAGTCAGGCTAGAACTTCTGTGTGACTGCATATACCCAGAGGTCATTTCGGGGGGGAACGCAGTTCCCTGGGTGAGGTGCAGGGGGGCGGGGCACATGACGAACCCCCGCCCCCTGCTTCCAGCCGCCCCGCTTCCAGCCCTCATTCAGCCAGAAGGAAGCGGGAGAAGAGGGAGGGTAAGTTGCTTCCTCCCCTCCTCTCCCGCCCCCTGCCTGCCTGGGGCCAGGGAGGGCCTTGGCGGGGCTTCCTCGTACTACCGCCGGCCTTGCAGGTCCACCGCCGGGCCCCTGATGTCAGGGGGTGTGGCATATGCTAATGAGTTATGCTAATAAGTTCCCCTAGCTCTTTTTCTATAAAATGACCCCCGCATATACCTATCAAGGTTTCAAAAACTTATGGGAAACAGGGCAGACATCTTAATTCAATTAAAGAATGGGAGGAGAAATCTAATTCAGGGGAGGGTGGGGTTGGTTCGTTTTTGTTTTTGCACAGGTCCCAAAAGAAAGATTAATTGGTTTCTCCTGCAACATGATGAGAAAGTGTAAAAGATCTCAGGTTTTTATTCCTCTATAGAAATTCAAAATGCTTAAGGAATCAGCTCAGCAATAAATCATTTCTACCTTCTGCATCTTTCCACTTTATCAATAGTCTAATTGCCTAGATGAAAATAGTCAATGGTTAACAAAGGCTTATCTGGCTGTTGCAAAATGTGACATATCGTACCTTTTTGGTTCTTCGATCCTGACCTCATTTGAGCCATCTAAACAACCAACTTATTCCTGACAGTTTCTTACCCTGATCCCAAGCTCCACATTTTCACCTCCATACACCTCCATGCCTTCATCGAGTAGACCAATTTCTTGGAAATACTCGCGGTCTACTATGAAGCATCCAATCAGTGCAGGGCTCCTACATGAAAATAACCAAACAACAGCAAACATTAACACATATGAATTTAGCCAGTGGAGTTAATGTTAACTGTGCTGATCTCACTTGAGGTGCTCTAACAGCACTGCAAACAAGTTTGATGATCAAATGTCTTATTTGCAAAACTGAATTATCCCAGTCACGTCTATTTATGTCTTTCCTTCATTCTGATGTTTGATTTCTTAAAAATATGTTATCTACTAGTGAGAAAATCCATATGTCAGTGTAGCAGAATGGTTAGAGTATTGGGCTATGAGCTGGTAGATGCAGGTTCCAATCCCCCACTCTGCCATGGGTCCCCTTGGTCTAGTCACATACTCCTAACCTACCTCACAGGGCTGTTGTGAGGATACAATGGAGGAGAGATGTAAGGCACTTTGGTTCCCCACTGGGGAGGAAGATGAGGTATAAAATGAAATAAAGATACAAATCAATATGCTGACACTAAAACTAGATTCTGCTATCTATCTGGATATTCGTTTATGTTCTACTTAATAACCGAGTGCTGTCAAGTCACAGCGATTTATGATGCTTCTGAGCACTGACAAGCTTGGGCTAGTCAGCACTATTCAGTCTGCTGTGTCCTATTCATTGCACTGTTATTCTGTTACGCCTCCAAAATGGCTTTGCACGAGACTCCTAGGCAGCATATCATCCAAGTACCGACCTAAGTGAGACCTCCATCGTTTCAGCAATTAGCAACATCATTTGCGATCAGTCCAGGATTATAGCTTCAGGTGTTTTTGAGATAACTGCGATATGAGACGTGAAACTCGGATGCCCCAAAGGCTTCACTGTGTGATTCAGATGATACCACAGTCTCATAAAGCAAGATTCTAGCAGGTTTCATTCCTTATTGGACTTAATATCTCAGTTCCATGTCATTATGTTACAGGCCTGTAGCCAGGATTTTTTTTTTAAGTCAGGGGGCATTTAAATTCTTTAGGGGGCACTGGCTAATCAAATTAATCCAGGGGAGAAGGCCGTGATGCCCTGGGCTGGATGGGAAGTCAGGGGGCCGTGCCAGCAAGTCAGGGGGCCTAGCCCCGACATGCCCCACTGTAGCTACAGGCTTGTTATGTTACCATGTAATAGGGAAAAATGCAAAGGACCCGTTTTTACAGTCATTACGTCTTCTGGCATCTTGCCAATTGTGTGTGTGAGGAAGAGGAGGAAGAATTGGTTTTTATACACCACCTTTCTCTACCCTAGGTAAAGGTAAAGGTTCCCTTGCTCGAAAGCCAGTCGAGTCCGACTCTAGGGTTGCGGTGCTCATCTCCGTTTCAAAGCCGAAGAGCCAGCGCTGCCCGAAGACGCTTCCGTGGTCATGTGGCCAGCATGACTAAACGCCAAGGCGCACGGAACGCTGTTACCTTCCCACTGAAGTGGTACCTATTTATCTACTTGCAATTTCTTGCTTTCAAACTGCTAGGTTGGCAGGAGCTGGAACTAGAGACGGGAGCTCACTCCATCATGTGGCACCCGGGTCTTGAACTGCTGAACTACTGAACTACCGACCTTCCACAGCCTGCAGTTCAGCGTCTTAACCACTTGAGCCACTGCAGCTCCCATTCTCTACCCTAAGGAGCCTCAAAGTGGCTTATAATTGCCTTCCCTTCCTCTCCCCACCACAGTCACCTTGTGAGTTAGGTGGGGCTGAGAGAGTTCTCAGACAACTGTGATTGGCCCAAGGTCACCAGAAGTCTTCCGGAGGAGGAATGGAGAATCAAACCTGGTTCTCCAGATTAGAGTCTGCTGCTGTTACCCATTACACCACATTGGCTGTCAACTCACAGCCAACTTAAGGTGACCCCAGCAAGGGGCTTTCAAAGCAAGTGAGAAGCAGAGGTGGTTGGCCATTGTCTTCCTCTGCAGAGTCTTCCCTCATGGTGTCCCTTTCAAGTGCAGACCCTGCTTAGCTTCTGAGATCTGACGAGTTAGGCTATTGCATGCTGCCTTCCCTCCCATCTTGCCTATTAATGAATGGTATTGAAAAGGAGCCATACAATATATATGAGCACATTTACAAGGCAGTGGAGAACAGAATAATTAATCTGTCTATTACCCTAATTCATATTTTGTCGTGCAAACTGGCAAACAGGAAAATGTCAGTTTTGTCATTGCATGAGCATGGAAGAAGTGCGCTGAGGACACCAGAATACTAATGAAAGGAGATTGGGGGGGGGGGGGCTATTAACAGCACAAGATAATCCATTCTGCATTCATCAGGATGATGGTGATCAAGCTGTGATAAACTGTGGCATCTGTTTGGATGTCATCATAAGACTGCAAAAATTATATACCCTCACATTTCCCCCTCCCTCCTTGGGTAGATCAGTATCTCTATGATGGTAACAAAATGTCAGTTCAAAACTACAGGAAGCTATTTTGGGGGACCTCGTGATGTAGAAAATGTCAGTCATTCTTTATGTCCCTTGGAACATTGTGTTTCAAAAACATTAATGCTCTGCATAGGAAAAAAAAAACCCACACTCTTCACTGTCTACCACAGCATACCAAAATTCTTGAGAGTATTCTGAAGAGAAAAATGTTTGCTTTTCCTGAAGTTTTGTATATTTCCAGTATGTTTTACTACCAAGAGTGCTACCATTATAGGCTGCTGGCTGCTATAAAAAACAGTCAAAGCAGTGACATACACTATAGCTCTGTTTCTGTATTGATTACATCAATGTCCTCTTCAGCTTAAGTGGGCAAAGGAGATGAGGTGTACAACATCCACATACTCTGCTTGGAACTTCTGAGGATTGTGGATCCAGTGTTAATGGCTAGATGTGCAGACGTCAGAAATTTGAAGCAGAGACAATGTGCTGGTTTCCAAATGGGGACATGCTTGTTGTTTCTCCTATTGCTGTTGTGGCTGCAATACATTGCAGGAGCATCAGGTTTCCCCACATGTTCCTTGCCCCAGTCCTCCATGGGTGACCATTTGCCCTTTTTGCATGTTAGAGTCCCCCCCCTCCCCAGTTTTTGAAATTGGCAACTGAATATCATTATAGTGTTATAACAATGTTTTTTACAGGTTCTTTACATTCTCAGCTTTTAAATAAAAGAACATTTCTAGCCCTTTCATTGCGGACATAAAAAGGGGAAAGGGGTATCTCTGGAAGGAAAGTGGCTGGAGATGAACTTTTAAAAATATGAATAACGGAATTCAGAAAATGAGACAAGACATACTGTTATTATAATGTTAAAACAATATAACAATATTCAATTGCCAAATTAAAAACAAAACCCAGTCTTCCAATGAAGAGGAGGAAATGGCTGCCACAGAAGTCAGGAAAAATGGTGCCAAAGTGGGTAGCATCAGGAATATATGGAATTTCCTTTCTATATGAGCATCAGCCTAGCTTTGCTTTAGTTCAAAACATCACAGCAAAACAAGTTTGGGAAAGATCACATTAAAGATGGGGGGTACTTGGAGGATGCATGAAGCGCCACAATGCTTTGGAGAAGAAGAAACACCCCCCCCCCATAGCATCCAAGATGGGTATTTGATATATGCCTTTAGCATATATGTACTGATGGGGGTGGAGCTCTTTTTAGCTCATCTTGTAAAACCCAGGGTGTTGGTTTTTTTGAGATCTCTTGGGGAAAAAATGTGCAAGGGCCCAGGGGTCATTTTGTAGAAAAAGAGGTGCAGGAGCTCATTAGCATAACTCATTAGCATAACTTATTTGCATATGCCACACCCCCGGCATCACCGGAAGTGTGTCAGATGGCAACACCCACCGCTCAGCCTCCACTGGACTGTTTTGGATTGCCAGCTATTGGGGGGGAGGGATGTGCAGATCTGTCCTCGCAGAGGAGGGAAAGCTTGTACCTGAATAAAACTTGGTCTTAAAGGTGCCACTGGACTGTTTTGGACTGGGGGGTGGGGGGGCTCTGCAATGTACCTGGCTGCTTCTTGCTCTGACTGAGGGCTGCTGGGAGCAGGGGGTGGGGCTTGTTGCCTGTGCCCACCCCCTGGGGTCTTTACTGCCGGAGCTCCACTCCTGTGCGCTCCTGCAGGAAATGACCCCTGCAAGGGCCTAACTTGGTGCACAGACTGCTGGAGAGTCCTCCCTATTTTACCCTTGAAAAATGGAAGAACTGGTGGCAGAGGAACCTAACTGGTGACATCATATTACAGCTTCATAGATGTGAGATGTGACAATGTGATATATATTTTAGTATCACATTTGGTAGTTGAATAATTTAGACTCTCTAATGTGATGGTAACATATATCACATTAAAGAATTTTCAATCCATGTTTGAAATTTAGTAAATCTTTGGACATTTTTTTCAGAGATGAATGAACCATGGAAAAGCATACGCAGGAGGGCTCAAAATATCCCTGATGTACATGCTTGGTGGCCAGTGAAGAGCTTTCTAAATGCCGTGGGGAGGCATTGGTCTTTTCCCACAATATGTAAATTATGGAAGGGCACCATAGCACTTAACTTTTTTTTCTGACTTCTACAGTTACCACAAACACTAGGTAAAGTGTACAAACTCCACTCTAACTTCTCACTGAAATTCCC
Organism: Gekko japonicus; assembly: GCF_001447785.1. NCBI lineage: Eukaryota > Metazoa > Chordata > Lepidosauria > Squamata > Gekkonidae > Gekko > Gekko japonicus. The sequence goes on along the minus strand of NW_015168773.1, from coordinate 73,997 downwards.
AAAGACCCAGATTCTTCTAGCATGGGTGTACAAAAATGTATGTGTGCAAGTAAGACTCCACGGTAAAACCAACTTAACATACTTTTACTTGCAATATCAAAATCGCTTGCATATTTATACATGAGTAACTTAGGCGGAAAACTATGAAAATGGAAGCTGAAACAAATGGTGCACACTCTAATTCATCTTAGAGATTCTCCTAATTAAACTTGACTTCAGGAAGAATGGAACAAAGCGCAGAGCCAAGTAATAGCACAACAAACAGCTCAACGGAGGGAGGCCTCTCACTGCTAATAAAGATCAAATAAAACCATCAATTTATAAGCTTGCACCAACAGTGGAAACCCTTCTTGGCTGGCAGTCTAATGAATGTTGATTATGGGAAAATAGCTACGGTTCGAAATACATTCATTTTCAATTGTAGAGTCATAATCTGAGGGCAAAGGAAATTAATTTATAACAAAGGAAGTATTATGAATAGAAGAAATTCATATTATGAGACTATTATTGTTGAATTTGTTGTTATCACTGCTGATTACAGACAATCCAAATAAGGCCTCCCCCGTCAAACACTGTTTGTGGGCTGCATCGATTTCCCCCCTTCTAAAAGCTACCTCCAAGGCTCTTTTTCAAGTGTTCCCTCTAGGACTGAAGCTTACTGATTAAAACATGGGTACTTCATTGTGCCAGTATTGTTGCCTAAATTGGGGGTCTCTAAATTCGATTGGGGAAGATTAGTGTAATTGGAGACAGAGCTTGTGAGAGGGGGTAAGTGGTGAGATCTCCACCAACGCTTACAGGGATTTTTCCCTTGAGAACTCTCAAAATAAACCAAATGAAACAGAAAGGATTTTATTTAAAATTATTTTTTTTAAAAAAATACACAACATTGAGCAGGGGAATACACACACAAGGCTAATAAGAATAAAAGAGAGAAGCAGGGATAAAGATTGGGGAGTGGGTGATATTTATCTATCTAGATAAATGAAGTCCGGAGAAGAGCACAGACAAAACAACCAGCGTCTCAGGTTGGATCCAGGAGGACACACACACAACTGAGGGCTGAAGAGCCCAGTTATAGGGGAAATTCTCCCTGGAGCAGGATGATGTGGGTGCCCCCCAAACAATACCATAATTGGACCCTTTAGGGGTAAAATAATGTGCTGAATGGACTCACACAGTTCGCATGAGAATTGCTAATGGCGTTTGATGAGTTTGTCTAAGGGAAACTGAAAGTGCTAATGTCTTCCGGATGAGATTGCTATGTGTAAACTAAAGGTCTAAGTGTTTCTCTGCTGACCCCTGAATACAGGATGGGAGAGGTTATCGAGTCAGATGAACGGCCTATTAATTAGGGTAAGTAGGCAGGGGAAGCGAGACCAGGTGCAATGAGGTCATGCTAGGGTATTGTATAGGGTGGGGTCTGTATTAGCAAGTTCATGATCCAGAGTCACCTTCCCAAGATAGTTTTCCCAGGCTAGTTTCTGGCCGACGTCCATTTTGTTTGCGCCAGGTCCATCTTGATCCCATTTCTGGCCAAGCTGTGTGGTACACACATATGATTTTGGGGGACATCCTCTACAAACTGCCCTTCTGCAGTATATCATTCTAGGCAAATGACTGGGTAGTATATGTGACATCACTGAATGGTAAACCACAATTCAAGAAGATCACAAACTCCATGTTAGCCCTACAACCCTAATAGCATAAACTTGTGCCAAACTATGGGTGCAAGACTAAAGAGGACTACTCGGAAGTTAGTCCACTGCTATTCAGTAGGAGTTACTTCTAGGAACATGTCCTCAGAACTGCAGCCTATGAATAGAGCATGGGTACCACCTAGTATGTAAAGCAATCCAGGGTACCCTATAGTGTCTATTTCTGGACAGATTACCACCTCTGTTATTCCGTTGTGAACTATACCTTATAGGAGCTGTAGTGTTTTCCAGCTTCCACCATGACTTTGGGGGGTTTAAGTATCGACACCATAACTCCCAGTCAAACCCCTGTGCTGACAGAGGGTACTCTTCTATTTCAAAATTGTCATATTTGATGTTATCAAACGATGGTGATATTACTCTTTTTCTGTTTTCCTTGATCCTGGTGAGAACTGGCTCAGCCCTAAATAAAGAGAAGACAAAGAGACTGTTACATATCAGCTTCTCTCCCAGTTTGGTGTAGTGGTTAAGTGTGCGGACTCTAATCTGGGAGAACCGGGTTTGATTCCCCACTCCTCCACTTGCACCTGCTGATGTGACCTTGGGTCAGTCACAAGCTCTGGCACAGCTGTCCTTGAAAAAGAGCAGTTTGTGTCAGAGTTCTCTCAGCCCCACCCACCTCACAGGGTGTCTGTTGTGGGGAGGGGAAGGGAAAGGAGTTTGTAAGCCGCTCTGAGACTCCAAGTGAAGGGCGGGGTATAAATCCAATCTCTTCATCTCTTCTCTTCTTCTTCTTCTTTCTGGGTGTCAATCAGAACACCCAAGGATCTTAATAAAAGTTTAACTTCATAAACTTTTTAACAGGTCCTAAGCAGCGCAATTTTAAATCCTTCATGGTTTGTTGCCACTTCTTGCCTTGTAGTCAGAAGAAATAAGGATTTTTCTTATCAGTGATGATTAACACTCCTTAACCAAGTAGTTATCAAGTTATCAACATATTAGATATAATAATAAAAATGGCCTAAGGAGAAAGGCTTCATCCCTGTTTAAAACACAAACTTCTATCAAAATAGGCATCAGAAAACAAAGTAAAAATTTAATGCGGGATGTCTGAATGGCTGGCCGGGTGAGATGGCCAAATAAATTGGAAGAAGATGGCAGATATTAACATAATCTACTAAATTCTTGCCATATTAGCAATTTAGAGCTTGTATTAACAATGGATTAATTAAAACCTGTGGCAAAGCTCCAGCAGCAAAAGCATAATAGTTACTGTCTTACAAATTCCTCCTCTGGCATTCATTTTTATGCCATGTACAGTATAATTGAAATTATTTAATGAGAGAGGGTAGAGAACAATGGAAGATTTTGGCATGTATAGTGCTTGATCTGTAAAGAAAGATATGGGTTCAAGCCTTTCCAGAAGTTATGCTCCCTAGACCTACTGTCCTATTCCTTCACCCTCTGACATGGGGCCCAAATGTAACAATCTTGCTCAGTGCCCACTTACGTGCTAAATATGAGATGGACAACCACTGATACAGACAGCAGCAATTCCCATGATCTGGGCAGCTGGAGTATTGTGACTTTGATCTTTGAAGCTGCAGCTTGTTACATCCATGACATTTGGCTCTCACATTGGTTTCATCCATTTGCGCACAAGCTGGAAAGAGCAGTTCTGCTTGGATTGACTAAAAAATACATTGTGTGTGAACAGACACTCAAATCTCAGGAAACTGCATTGCACTCTGAATTTGCTTGGAGGAGTGGCTAACTTTTCCAATCAGATGCAGATTTTAAAGATAAACAGTGGCCCCGGTCACACGGGCAGGAAACTGCGGGGGAGAAGCGTGGCTGTTCGCCCTGGGGCAAACTACTGCGCAGTTACTCGATCAGACCTCCCGTGGAGGTCCTGTGGAGGTACCGTGAAGGTTCCATGGCAAGGGAGAGGTGCTGATCACAGGACAAGCCGGCGCGCAATGAAGAAGCGCGCACCGCGGCAAACTGTTTTGTTTTTGTGTGTACACGACGAATGCGCATGCTCCGTTGGGTGCGTGTGCGCATCCACAGAGATGTGGACAAAAAAAACACACCTTATTTGCAAGGGGACATGGGCGGGTGCCGGATGCCACCGGAAACGCGATCAGACGCCCGCCCTTGCCCCGCAGTTTCCGGAAACTAGTACCTCTGAGGTACTAGTTTTTTGCCACGCAGTTTCGGCTGGAAGCCTCAGTTGTGCCACGGGAGTGCTACGCTTCCAAGATGTGCTGGTGAGATCGCGCCTGGAAACTCCGCCTGTTTTCCGTCTCACTTGTGTGGCTTCTGTTCCGTATGACCGCAGCCAGTGTCAGTTAACACATATGGTTTCACTTTTGTAGTACAGATTGCACTGGGGGAGGGGCTGTGGCTCAGTGGTAGAGCATCTGCTTGGCATGCAGAAGGTCCCAGATTCAATCCCCGACATCTCTGGGTAAAAGATCTGGCAGCAGGTGATGCGAAAGACCTCTGCCTGAGACCCTGGAGAGCTGCTGCCAGTCTGAGTAGACAATACTGTGATGGAGCAAGGGGTCTGATTCAGTATAAGGCAGCTTCATGTGTTCATGTGCATGCTTAATCCCAATGTTCTGAACACACATACACTGGAATACTAAGAGTGAAGGTGCCTTCATCTTTTTAAGACCTCAGCAGTAGTTATTTCAACACTCAGGGCCACATTCTTTAACTACTAAACAAAATTACAGACTCAACTATAAATGATCATATTACCCATGAAAAACCAGCTAATGCACAACGAACTAGGGATGCTCGAACACCTGCCAGTTAAGCTCACTTTCTGTTCACCAGTGGTGATCAGGCAGACAACGAATCAAAGGATGCTTGGCTGTTCACAGCTTTTGTGTGTGGGTCCACAGGAACAGGCAACTTGAGGAATAAGCTGGGAGCCAATTTCTGATCTCTTGGTGAGGAAATTTTGCTCATTCTGAAAACTTTTTTTTGGGGGGGGGGGGAGGTTGTTCAGAAGTCCAACTGACCTGTTCTTTTTTCCTCACTGCAAGCTGTCAGCTTAGGCTGCAAAAGAAAGGAGAGAAACAAGCTCTTCCTCTTCTCCCTTTGACAGTGCGGAGATTAAAATCACTGTATCTCATCTCTGTTTCCAAGACAGAGCCAGGACTGTTTGAAAAAATTTCCGTGGTCATGTGGCCAGCATGGCTAAATGCCGAGGTGCACAGAACACTGTTACCTTCCCACTGAAGTGGCACCTATTTATCTACTTGCAGTTTCTTGCTTTCAAACCACTAGGTTGGCCATTAGGCATCTGCAAACATAGTGCTTGGCAGTTGTCTGAGTTGTTCAGTGCAATTCAATCATAACCCTGCTTGGCCCAGTCTTTGTGAGTGTTGAACAAGTTTGCTGAGCAAGTTTGCTGAGAAGTTCCCAACAATGAACTCATCACTTGTCCTCTCTCAGATAGGCAGAATTCTCATGGCTAAGAAAGCAGATTCAGTTGCGGGTTCACTGCCTCCACAAACATCAGCCCTGCAATGGGACAATGGCCAATCCAGAAACAATGTAAGAGAACAGCAATATAATAATTATATTATAAGATGGTGTATGTAGAGGGTGTAGTAACAATTGATTGGCACAGTAATGAGATAATACGGAGAACAAGAAAAACTGTGAGAAAGTGACGCTTAATATATGTCTTTAAAGAATCATAGAAAAGTGAACAAAAATAATATACATAATCATAGAAAAATATGTATTGACGGTGATCTCCGGAATGTCTTGCCGTTTCGAAGGAAGATCTTCTTCTGAACAAAGATGTGGGACAAAAACTGTCTCTCAATAGTTCATATCCTCTGGTGACGTCTCACAATTATCAAAGAAGATTTTCAATAATCATACCAGCTATAATGTAATGTATAGTAGAACCTGCCATGGGCTAAGATGATTGTAATGCAGGTCAGGATGAACTATTGAGAGACAGTTTTTGTCCCACATCTTTGTTCAGAAGAAGATCTTCCTTCGAAACGGCAAGACATTCCGGAGATCACCGTCAATACATATTTTTCTATGATTATGTATATTATTTTTGTTCACTTTTCTATGATTCTTTAAAGACATATATTAAGCGTCACTTTCTCACAGTTTTTCTTGTTCTCCGTATGTAGAGGGTGTAACATCTCCCATTTCCCCTCCTGATCAGATTGTTTGCAGCTGTTTGCAGCCCTGAGCAGCAGCTGCCTTGGCACCAGTTGCTTAAAAAAAAAAAAAACAACTTCTTTTTTAAAAGTCAGCTCACTGGGCATTATGCAGTCAGCTTGAAGAATTCAGGACACCACATAAGCCCAGTTCACAGTATAGTGAATGCGCATATGGCCTGCATGTACATATGTACACCTGTTTGTGAGAAACAGCCAACACACATTCACTTTGTAAGTGAAAGCAGGGGCCAATACCTGGATATATATGTGGTTTGTATCCAGTTGTAAAAAAAGATCAAGTGTACACTGTACATGGACTGTACATGTGTTCACTGTAACCTGTATAAGGGTTGGCTATATGGTAGCATAACAAAGAATGAGGGTGGGGTTTATTGCTATTCCTTGGAATGGGCAAACACTTTCACCCCTCTGCACAAGTCCTCTGTCACCAAAACAGGGCTACGAGAAGGGCTGTGAAATCTTTGGCACAAACCAGTTAATTTTTTGGGGGGTGGGGGGGCAACGGCAATACTAACCGTCACATACTGAAATAACCAAAATTCCTTTGAACTGAACAGACTTCCATCGTGTGAAACTTGAAAATGTACCGTCCTAGAGAATTTCTTCCTAACATCTCTGCAGTAGTTTCTGAACCGTGGGAAACAATCTTTATAGATGCAAACACAGCAAGACACATACCATCCCACGTTGAACTCTACGTGAGCATCAAAGAGCGCAACTACTGGAGCCGTCGCTGCCCTCCAGCCGCTAACACGAGAACGAATCAGCCCCTCTTGCTTGTTGTGTCGAACCACCTTGATGAACCCAGGCTTCCGTGCTGTCACTTCATCCACGTATTCTTTTAGCTTTTCTTTTAGTTCCTCTGTACAAGGAATGCAAATGAAGTTAGAAACAGCTATCGGACTTCCAGGACACAGTCATCTCTATCAGGGTAGAAACAGCAGAGAATATCCGAGGGTTAAGCCTAATGCCTTTTGAGCATAAATCATAAAAGGAGGGGACCAGGGAAGCTTTGAATGCTGGAGAGTTGCACTAGATAAAGACCAGTGATTCGGCTAGACACAGCAGTACAGGGGAATACATTTCAAGGCACTGCAGCTGATGGTTACTTTTGCTGCAGTAGCCTGCAGTAAAAAGCCAAGGGTGTCCATGAACAGGGAGCAAACAGGAGCCAGATCCCTAGCTGGATGCCAGACGAGTCAGAAAGCATTTCAGCTGTAATGCTTGAGCTGCAACAATGGAAGTTTAGCCATCTGCTTCAGTGAGATGTGAACTGTACCTAAGGCCTCTTCTGGGACAAATCAGCAATCACAAGGCCCTCATCCTGAAGATTCGTGCTGGTCTATCTGCCATCAGTGGCAGAATAAGCATTCTGTAAGGTGAGTACAATATCAGGGTTGGAGATGTTTACCTGGCACAAGAGTCTGTGTATCACACCCTAAGCATTTCTTTCCAATGGCACACGTCAGACTGCTAGTCATATAGAATGTGTCTTGGAATAAATTTCCATGTCTGTTATTCAGGGCTATTTTGGGGCAGGAACGCACAGGAACGGAGTTCCAGCTGGCTCCCAAGTTGGCCACACCTGGCAGGAACTCATTAGCATAACAGGCCACACCCAACAGCAGAAACTCATTAGGATTGGCTACATTAGGGGTGTGTGACCTAACATGCAAAGGAGTTCCTGCTACAAAAAAAGCCCTGGGTTTTGACAACAAACAAGGTAAACAGAATAAGAAGCAAAAGGTGGGTGTGGCTGGATGACAACACTTCTGGCAACATGGGGGTATGGCCTAATATGCTAATGAGCTGTGATGTCAAGGGTGTGGCCTAATATGCTAATGAGTCCCTGCTGTTGGGTATGGCCTATTATGCTAATGAGTTCCTGCCGGGCTTTTTCTACAAAAAGAGCCCTGCGTGTTATTCATGACTTGTTTGAGCTCTTAAAGTGAACAGATTGGTTTCTTGCTTTCTGTTACAGCAAAGGAACAATTACTTACATCTAACCGCTGTTTAGTTGATACATTCTTCCATGCACAACACAATAACACAGATGAAAATTCATCTCCCCTATTTATAAATATCACTAAACAATTGGAGGTGAAGCCAATGGTTAATTCTGTGCCTACCACATGTTGAATATATTCAGCTCGATGGACGTGTGCTTAAAGTCAAAAAACTATATAAACTTGCTATTTGTAGTGAAAAATGTAAAATGGTAGATTTCAAGCATTAGAAATTCAGTGCTGTAAATGAACACATTTATACAGCCATTGATTATGGAAGAATTATAGAGTGTTCTAAACTTGTGACAAAAATCCACCCTTGGGTATTCCAAAATTAATCTGAATAAAAGATTCTTCCTTCCCCTGAAGCAGTTGGTATATTGGTTAGGGTGTCAGGCTAGGATCTAGGAGACCCGGGTTCAAATTCCCTCTCTACCATGGAATCTTGCTGAGTGAACTTTTTTGCTTCTGTGTTCAATGTGGAAAGTTATGGGCACGTACCCATGCCACAGCCCCTATTTTCAGGAAGGGAGTCTGAAGAACTGAGCCAAATTGAGGTGACCAGAGATGAAGTTCTTGACCTACTGGGGAAATTAAAAACCACTATGTGTCCAGGTCCTGATGGCATACACCTGAGAGTTCTTAAGGAATTGAGATGTGAGATAGTGGATCTGCTAACCCAGATATGTAACCTATCACTAAATTCAGCTGCTGTACCAGTATTGGGGCCAGTACTATTTAATTTATTCATAAATGATCTGAAACTAGGGGTAAGTATTGTGGTGGCCAAGTTTGCAGATGACACAAAATATTCAGGATGGTAAAAACCAAGGTAAAGAGCTCAGAGGATCGCCACATACTGAGTGAGTGGGTGACAATGTGGCAAATGACGTTCAGCGTTGATAAGTATAAGGTGATCCACATTGGGACAAAAATCCCAACTTCAAGTATAGGTTAATGGGGTCTGAACTTGCTGAGACTAAGAGGGAAAAAGATCTTGGGGTCGTAGTGGATAGCTGAATGAAAGTGTCAACCCAGTGTACTGCAGTGGTGAAAAAGGCAAACTCTTTGTTAGGGATTATTAGGAAAGGAACCAAACATAAAATGGCTGATATTGTAATGCCCCTGTATAGACCTATGGTTCAGCCTCATTTGGAGTACTGTGTTCTGGTCACCATATCTCAAAAAGGAAATTGCAGAGCTGGAAAAAGAGGGTAACCACGATGATTGGGGGTTGGAGCACCTTCCCTATGAGGAAAGGCTGAAGAGTCTCAGACTTTTCAGTTTATAAAATTATGTATGGAGTGGAGAGAATTGAGAAAGGGAATTTTTTCTCCCTCTCCCAAAATACTTGAAGTTAAGGGCATCCAATGAAGCTGATGGGCAGTAAATTCAGGACGAACAAAAGGAAATACTACTTTACACAGAGAGTGACTAAAATGTGGAATTTGCTGCCAGAGGATGTAGTGATGGCCACAGGAATAAGCCGCTTTGAAAGATTCATGAAAGACAAACCTATCAATGGCTAATAACTATGGTGATGAGTGTTCTCTCTAAGCTGAGTTAGTGTGAGCTAGCTCACAGTTTTTTAGCCTCCGGCTCACACATTTTTGTCTTAGCTCAGGAAGGATGGCTCCAGAGCAAACTAATTTATACAGTAGCCAAATCGCTCGCTCACAACTTTAATGCCAGTAGCTCACAAAGTAGATTTTTTGCTCACAAGACTCCACAGCTTAGAGGGAGCAATGTCACTGAGGTGAAACGCCACATTCAGGCACACTAAACCTCTGAACCCCAGACCAGGAGGCAACATCAGGGGAAGGCCTCAGCCTATGCCCTGTTGTTGGCCCTCCAGAGGAACTGGTTGGCCATGCTGTAAGACAGGATGCTGAACTAGATGGGCTACTGGTCTGATCCATTAGGGCTCTCCTTATATTCTTATGTTTTAACAAGCCATTCACACACTTCTCAGTCTAACCTATTTCACAGGGTTATAGGAAAGACAAAATGTAGGCGAGAAAAGCAACGTAAGCTGCTCTGAGTCCCCTCTGGAGAGAAAAGTGGTGTATAAATTGAATTAAATTACGTTTATTGTGAACATATTCAGAACCTCTGGTGAAAATTTTCTGGCAACCTTAATAGGTCTGGAGCAGAGTGCAAACTCCCTGCAAACAGTAGCTTGCAAACTGAGATCCAGGACTTTACCAGCCTCTTTTTCAAATTCCCTCTTCTAGGAGAACTATCAGCATTACCCATAGTTATGTACAAATCCTAACCATGGGTTTTGCCAACTGGTTTCCTCCTAATTAGAGTTTGTGAGTTTATTTCCAACTTGGTTAGCATCAACTATGGTTAGTTTCACATAGATGCTAGGTCATTATCAAAGCCAAAATGGGAAGGAAATGAAATCAGTTATGTTGTTAGGGCTGGACACTGGAGCTGAAGCACAAGGCCCTGGAATATAAGCTCAGAAGGATGCCCCGAAACAGGCAGAATCTAGAGTATACATTACCATACAAATGGGGGGGTGTCCATAAAACCAGTATGTCTGGAGTCTAAAGTTACCTAACTGCACCACTTAATGAGACATTCATTGCTGAGAAGGAGGAAGGAGGAAGGAATGGGGGGGGGGACAAAATCTTCCAGGGCAGGCTTCCAGTCTGTAGACCCTGATTTGCACAGAATCAGCATTCCAAGTGAACAGAGCCATGGCAGTAAATGAAGCATTTCTAATGTTGCTGAACATTTATTTAGCCAGCAGTATGATACACTGAGCCACAGACTTCAAGGAAGGCATTCTTCATTTGTCACATTCCCAACCACCGCTGGACAACAACATTCTCCCTCTCGCTCATCATTAATGAATGCATTTCAACTCTATTGTACATATAAACAGCTGTATGAACCAATGAACTCTGCAAAAGACTATATATGTTGAACACACAAGCTATCAGTTGAGCTATGTAAACTTCATTTCTTTCTTTAAAATGGTATAAATAACAGGAAAGTCCCAAGTCTTCAAACAATGGGAGAGAAGAAGAAGAAGAAGAGTAGGAGGAGGAGGAGGACGAGGAGATTTGATTTATCCCTGCCCTTCACTACCCAAAGGTGTCTCAGAGTGGCTTACAAACTCCTTTCCCTTCCCCTCCCCACAACAGACATCCTGTGAAGTAAGTGGGGCTGAGAGAGCTCTGACACAAACTGCTCTTTTTCAAGGAAAGCTGTGCCAGAGCTTGTGACTGACCCAAGGTCACATCAGCAGGTGCAAGTGGAAGAGTAGGGAATCAAACCCGGTCCTCCCAGATTAGAGTCCGCACACTTAACCACTACAGCAAACAACGGGGGGTTGTCTTCCACTTTTGGGAAGAGATTTTCATTCTCTGTGCTCCCCCCCCCCCAATCTATCAGTTGAATATGGCAACAATATTGAGGAGAGCGAAGCTAAGCTGAAGTGGTGCCTTCCACAAATGTTTTCTCCCCTCTCAAAATTCCTTATTCTTTCGCAATTTGTGTAATGGGAGCATATTCCTTAACACACATTATAATGTCCCCAAGTGTCTGATATCCAGGCAGTGATACGCTAGTGTAAGTTCTTCATGGTCCCCAATGGTTTATTTTTTTGTTGAAAGTATCCCTTCTTTTTCCCTAGCAAAAGTGACATCGTCACACAGCAAGCTGTTTTCAGATAGATGACTGCAAGAAAGTTTTTTTCAAGCAGCAGCATTCCTCTAAATTAGCCGGCTTTGCCCTTTGTGATCTATTACTTCGTCAAATCTGTCTACATAACAGTACAACTATTACCAGGTGGAATGCCTATTTTCAAACAACCAAAAATGCTATTAAAGCTTCAGCCAGCAATGACCTTAGGGTTGCCAACTCTGGTTGAGAAAATCCTGGAGATTTTTTTGGGGGGGTGGAGCCTGGGGAGGGTGGGATTTGAGGAGGGGAGGGGCCTCAGCAGGGTACAGTGCCAGAGAGTAGTCCACCTTCCAATGGAGCCATTTTCTCCAGGGGAACTGAACTCTGTAACCTGGAGACCAGTTGTGATTTTGGGAGATCTCCAGGCAACTCTAAATGACCTAGTGTGAAAAAGGAAAGTTTCCGAGGATCTTTAGACAAATATATTGTCTCATCTAGATCCCTCTGCATGCCAAAAATGTTTTTCACTGAACATCTGGTACATCTTTAACACTGAGCAAAATGGATAAACAATTATTCTCACCTGCAATTAAAGATCATTGTCTTAGACAATACTGCATGTGAAATGCTTATGCCTGTGAAAAACACCTGCCGTTTTTTAAAAGAAGTTTTCTTATGCATCCAGCACAAACGACTTGTGCTAACTTTTAAAACTCCCATAGCCTTGGCCAATCCCATCTTTCTTCCAGATTTCCTCGCACCTCTCTCCCCATAATCACTTTTCCAGCTCCTACCGCCCTCAACTGGTTTAAGGCCTCCTGTGGTCTTAAATGATTCTTGACAGCTTCTGTAGACAGCCATCAGCTTTAAGTTCAGGTTCTCAAAATCATGAACCCTAATCCAGTCAGGGGTGACAGGCAGAAGAACACAGGTGCTCGCAAATGCATATACCTAGCTACATGAAATACCATGCCCTTTCACAGTTCCAAAAAGGTCCTATTGTTTTGTGAATCAGGCCATAGGTGCTACTTGCATCCTTCGCCAAATCCTAGTCAGCCTTGACTTCAGAACAGCTTTCTTAGTTGCAAGCCACAGAATCTTGCTGCAAAGCCTCCTGATCCTAACTCCCAAATAGTTGCTCGCTGGGAAAACAGGAAAGAGAAGTGATTTGATTCCTAATCCGCTATCAAGCTATGTTTTAATGAAAGAGAAGAATGGCCAAGGGATACAGACAACACATTGATGAGTAATATGTGATCCATGAACCCAAATACTTGGTTCAGGGTATACATACAGCTACAATTTCACACTGAAAAGGAAGTGAGGAACCAAGAAAGATTTTTTCCCCCTTTGAATTTGTGCAATTGCCAGGCAAAACAAAGATACATGTACATCACACTTCCATGACTTTAAAAAGAATATGGAACAACAAGCAATTCAATAAGCACGAGTACAAAAAGTGCATACTGGTCCCAATACACCATATAATCTCTTTTGCAAAATACCATGGTTTTTTTTTTCTTTTGCTAGTGTGTCAGGTGGAATTTTCTTTTCACTGTGTATCTATTTATGTAGCTTTGCAAACAGAAAATATTCCACTTAGAGCAACATTAAAGTGTTTAGCTACGCACACAGCATGCCTTTACTCAGTCAAATGCATAATGGGAAAGGATGAATGGGAAACGTAACGCACAACCTCAAAGTCTTCAAGATCAATACTTTAAGTACGATTGTTATTTGTTCAGCCTCCATCCAAGGACTGCTTTGTTTGCTCCATTTTATTACTGTGTTGTACATGTTTCACTTCTACTAGTTTGTATTAAACACTTAAACCAAACCTTCACTATAAACAGGCAGGGCTCTTTTTGTAGAAAAGGCCCAGCAGGAACTCATTAGCATAATAGGCCACACCCAACAGCAGGAACTCATTAGCATATTATGCAACACCCTTGACAGCACAGCTCATTAGCATATTAGGCCACACCCCATGCTACCAGAAGTGTTGTCATCCAGCCACACCCACCTTTTGCTTCTTATTCTGTTTACCTTGTTTGTTGTCAAAACCCAGGGCCTTTTTTGTAGCAGGAACTCCTTTGCCTGTTAGGCCACACACCCCTAATGTAGCCAATCCTAATGAGTTTCTGCTGTTGGGTGTGGCCTGTCATGCTAATGAGTTCTTGCCAGGTGTGGCCAACTTGGGAGCCAGCCGGAACTCC